>NC_057814.1:533225973-533369669 GCF_018294505.1 Triticum aestivum
ACCGGTCACACTGGTCAGAACAAATGGAGCACTGAATGGTTCACAAAAACCAAGGGGTTTGTGCGAGCCGCATTTGCAAATGGCCAGAGGAAAACCTGGTGCCCCTGTTTACGGTGCGGCAATTGGGAAAAGAGGACAGAGGCTGAAATGGGCAAACACCTGCAGAAGAGTGGTTTTACGCCCAATTATACGGTGTGGACATTTCATGGTGAGTCTGCCCAACGTGACCGAGCTGAGGTGGATCGTCGTCGCACCGACGAGCATGGTACCGGGATGGAAAACATGGTGCAAGACTTTGATGATGCTCGGGATTCGGACGAGGAGATGGAGGAATCTGCAAAGGCCTTCAATGAAATGTTGGAGTCTTCAAAACGTCCGCTCCATGAGCACACTGAGCTTTGTCAGTTGGATGCCATCTCACAAGTAATGGCTCTGAAGGCTTAGTTCAACTTGGGCAGAGAATGCTACGATGCAATGATGACAGTATTTGGACGCTTTCTACCCAAAGGCCATGTAATGCCTGCAAACCTGTACCAGTCGGACAAAATCCTCCGTGCACTGAAGATGCCCTATGATAAGATACATGCCTGTGAGAAAGGACGTGTCTTGTTTAGGCTTGACTATGCGGACTTGAACTATTGTCCCATTTGCAAGTCTTCTAGGTATGTTGTGGTAGACAACGGTATGGGTGAGAAGACACAGACCAAAATTCCCGTTAGTGTTCTTCGGTATATGCCAATCGTACCAAGACTTCAACGTCTTTTCATGGTCGAAGAGACGGCCAGACAGATGACATGGCACAAAATGGGCAAAAGAACCAAACTAGATGCAGATGGGAATCTGATGATTGTACACACATCGGATGGTGTTGCGTGGAAAAAGTTTGATGAATTACATGGTGACAAAGCGGCAGATCCGAGGCATCCTCGAGTCGGCATCAGCACGGATGGGTTCAGTGTGTTTGGTATGACGGCAGCCCAATACAGTTGTTGGCCCGTATTTGTCTTTCCACTCAATCTCCCCCCGGACAGATTATGCAAAGAAAGAACATTTTCCTGACGTTGATAATTCCAGGGCCCAACTATCCGGGGAAAAATATGAATGTGTACATGCAACCGCTTAAGGACGAATTGCAAGAAGCCTGGGATAATGGGTTCAAGACATACGATGCCTATAGCAAACGGAACTTCATAATGCGTGTCTGGTACATGTACTCGACGCATGACTTGCCGGCGTATGCGCTATTCGTTGGCTGGTGTGTGCATGGAAGGTTCCCGTGCCCCACATGCAAGGGAGCTCTTGAGTTTCGTTGGCTTCAGGCCGGTCGCAAGTTTTCTTGCTTCGACATGCATAGACAGTTCCTGAATCCTCGCCATAAGTTCAAGAAAGACAAGAAGAACTTCATCAGAGGTAGAGTTGTCAAAAACTCTGCACCACATGCATTGACAGGCCAACAGACCCTGGATCAGTTAAACGCTCTCGAGCCAGATCCAGAGCGTCCAGGGTACTTCAAGGGGTATAATTCTAAGCACGCCTGGACTCACAAAACATGCTTATGGGATCCGCCTTACTTCAAAGACCTCCTTTGCCCACACAACATCGACGTGATGCACGCTGAGAAGAATATCGTCGAGGCACTTTTTGGTACATTGTTCGGCATAGATGGGAAGTCAAAGGATAATACTAAGGCTAGAGTCGATCTGGAGGCGCTATGTGATAGGCCGTTACAAAACATGAAAGAACCAAAAGGAAAGCAGAACTGGACGAAGCCAAAGGCATGGTTCAATCTTGGAAGGCCAGCTATGAGGGAAATTATCTTGTGGGTGAAAATGCAGTTGATGTTCCCCGATGGGTATGCAGCGAATCTACAGAGGGGAGCCAGTCTTGATAAACTGAAGATATTTGGTCTCAAGAGTCATGATTGGCACATATGGATTGAGCGGGTAATGCCGGTGATGTTGCGTGGCTTCATCCCTGAGGATGAATGGCTAGTACTGGCAGAACTCAGCTATTTCTTCCGTGTTCTTTGTGTGAAAGAACTATCGCCTGGCGTGCTAGAAGAAATGGAAGAGTTGGCGCCGGAGTTGATCTGCAAGTTAGAGAAGATCTTTCCACCGGGCTTCTTTAATCCAATGCAACATTTGATTTTGCATCTCCCGACCGAGGCAAGATTGGGGGGGGGGCCGTGCAAAATCGTTGGTGCTACCCAACCGAGAGGATGCAGAAGACGCTTCGACAAAAATGTAAAAATAAACGTAGAATTGAAGCATCGATGGCTGAGGCATTCATCACTGAGGAGGCGGCAAACTTCGTGACAGCACACTACGAAGCCAAAAGTCGTCATTTGCATAATCCGAAGCCTCGGTACAATGCTGACGACCCTAAAAAGGGTGGATCCAACCTCAGCCTATTCAAAGGGAATCTCGCACCAGCCAGTGTTTCAAATCCAGTGTCTTTGGATAACGAACAATGGCGGACCATTTCGTTGTATATCTTCAACAACCTGATAGAAGTGCGGCCGTACATCGAGTAAGTTCTCGGTACATAGTTTCGCAACTTCTATTTCCTTTGAACTGCTCTTATTCCTGGATATTTCATACAGTCGATACGTCGCCTTATTCTCGTATGGAGCGGTGATCCAAAAGGATTCTGTCGAAGAGTATGAGCTTCTCGCAAAGCAAGGAGGCAGCTATCCCGGTTTCATCTCTTGGTTCAAACAAACGGTAATTTCTATTAGACTTGTAGGCTAATTTGTAGGCGGCTATCCCGGTTTCATTCGCTAATTTGTGCGTAATGCAACAATCCTTTCATATTAAACTTGTAGGCTAATTCAGAGTCTATGGACGCCGAATTGAGACAAGTCACTAATGGTTTTGACTATAAGGTCCGTTCATTTGACAAATACGACATCAACGGGTATCGCTTTCGTACCTATGGCAAAGAGCTATCTATGGCCGACCGAAAGTCTACAAATTGTTGTGTATCTGCTATCGGCGAAGGAGGTACCGAGTATTATGGGAGAGTTGAAGCAATTTATGAACTTCTATTCTATGGTGAAAACCCACCGAATGTCGTAGTCTTCAAATGTTATTGGTTTCAGCCGAAGGAGACTAGAAGGACTCATGAACATATAGGGCTAGTTGAAATCAACCAAAGCACCCATTTAGATGTTCCTGATGTCTATATTACGGCTCAACAGGCGACCCAAGTATTCTATCTACCGTGGGCCTGCCAAACTAATCCAAATCTGAAAGGTTGGGATGTCGTTTATGAAGTGCCGCCACGTGCTAGACTATCTCCCCCAAAGGAAGAGGATTATGAACCTCACATTAACCCAGACACATATGAAGGAGAATTCTTCCAAGAGACACGTCTTTCCAAAAAGAGTTTCAAGAACCGCTATACTTCACCCCAAAACATTGAAGTAGACAGCGATAGTGAATCCGACATCACCCCAGAGGAGGAACAAGAAGAGCCGGAACAAGAAGAGGTTACTGCTGTGGATGACCTGTCATTGCTTCACCGATTACGTCAAGGTGGCCTTGCACATGTTGATGCCACTGAACCCTATGAGCCCGTCATTGATTATAGTGATGATGATGATTATGCATTTATTGATGATACTGATCGAGATTATTAGTAGTGTCAGGTATTAAATTTTTTAATGTTGTACTTGATGATGATACACTTAAGTGATACACATATTATTATTCATGTCGGTCTTTTTTTTATGTTGTACTAATTTCGTTTACTGTTTGTCATGGCAGGTGTTGAAAGATGGTGGGCGCTGGTCGGGAGCGCGCCAAGGCCCCTTCTTCGTCGGCGCGTGGTCTGAGGTCTTCGATTCCAGACGTACCTCTCCGCCGAGCGTTGCTGGACAGTATGTCCACACCGCCGGGCCCTTCTTCGTCGACTGCGGTGCCCAGCAGGGGACGAGGTAGGAAGAGAGGAGGTGGGGCACGTGGTCGCGGGAGAGGAGGTAGGGTGACTGCTAGGGCACCTTCCTCGCCGCCACCCCCAGCTGTTTCACCCGAGCACGTGATTACTAGGGTGGACTCGTCCGAGGAGGAGGCTACACGGACTCCAGTCCACGAGCCTCCGGTCCACGGGTCGACTGGCCTTCGGCCCACGAGAGTTTGGCCCACGAGACCCCGGAGGAGCACACGTCCGGATGGGGTACCTGGCTGGATCAGCCCGAGGAGCCAAGTGGCCATGCTGGTGATGGCGGGGAGCCGACTGATCTTGAGGAGGAGGGTGGCACCGTGTACCAGCGTGGTGCTACACGGCTCCCGTCCGTGCCGGCGACCCGCGAGCAGAGGTGGTTGATCCTCCCTGATGGGGAGAGGTACGTAAGTGCATTTAATATTTTTGTACCTTCTGCATTCACGTTTCTTCAAATAACTAATGCGTTGGCCTTGTCATGCTGCAGGGGTTGGGACCACCATAATAGTGCCCGCCGGCCCAACTCCGTCCTTGGAGTTCTTTGCCGGCAAAACTTCCCGGGGTTTGTCACGTTGCCTGGTGAGGGTCGGCTTCCAGAGCTTGGGTTGAGCTGGGAGCACTACGTGGCTGCCCCGGCCCCGCCGGATGTCATTATCGACGGTGTCTTGTGCGACACGAGGGCAGACATGGTGATCAGGACGTTCTGGGTAATTTCTCCTTTACACATTTCAAAATCTTCAACTAGCTAGTTATTAATTGTACTAATCAATATTGCCTCATTTGATTGCAGACATTCTACAGGTGTGAGGAGGGATACGAGGAGGACAACGCAAATGTTATCCAGAACGTCTGCAAGCGCCTACTCCAGAAGTTACGGCACGAGGCTCGGCTGCAGGCTGTTCGAAACTACTACGCCTTGCGTGGTATCAAGAAGACCAAGCCGGCATGCCGCGATAAGTTCCTGAGTAAGGAGCAGTACATGAAGGTAATTCTTAAGGCCTTCTACTTAAGTTCCTTCATTTAGTAATTCTTAGCCGTAGCGCTCAAGTTTCTATTTGCTAACTTAGGCGCCTCCGAGATGGTGTGCTGATCGGATGGATTGTTGGGAGGTGTTGGTCGATGAGTGGTGCTCACAAGAATGGCTAGCCCTCCACAACCAGGCCAAGGACAAACGTGCCCAAATGGAAGGTGTGCCACACCATCAAGGCAGCTCCAACTTATATCAGTTCGGGCGCAACTGGGTATGTGGTTTGCTATATGATTCATGCAATTCATTCATCATGCTAGCTTGAGCCCTTTAATTACTAATTTTCATTGTTTCTCTCTTTCAGGCACGCCACAATAAGGCGGATAAGGTGCCAGAGGTGTACGACCTGTATGCCATGGCCCACACTGGCTCTTTCAAGAAAGTCAAGGCTTTCTCTCAGTCTGACCTCGATGATGCAAACAACTTCACCAACATCTCCTCCCACAAGAAGCTCGTGAGATATAGAGATGAGGGGAAGGCGAGGAAAGGGGAGGACTTTAACCCGAGCCAGGGTCCCATTGATCCAGAGCTGGTGATGATATCTGGTGGCGGGAGGTCCCATGGCTCCATAGCCATTGGAGATGGACTTATCCGTTGTCCTAGCACTCTCCCGAAGATCAAGGCGCGCCAGTCGAGCTCCGCTCCTGAGATAAGGCCTCGTGAACGGCCAGTGCAACTCGCCATCAAGGTTAGTGATACGTACTCAGTTATCTTTCTCCATTACATTGTGTGCGCTTCCATCAATGATTACAAATGGTCATGTGAGTGGTGTTGCAGGCTGCTATACAGACTGGGAGAGATAGAACGGAGAAACTTCTGGCGGAGGCGGCGGAGAGGCAGCGGGAGATGGAGGAGAGGACGAGAAAGATGATGGAGGAGGAGAGGGCACGGAATGACATGCAGGCAAGGGCCATGTACGAGCTCCTTGTGGTAAGTTTCTTCTGCAGATTACTTGCTAGTCTTAACATTTGAGTCTCATTACTAACTAGTATGACTCTGTTCTGAAAACCAAATGTGCAGTCTGTGTGCGAGAAGTCCGGTCAGCCCGCTCCGCCGATGCCAGTGATTGCTCCTGGGAGCACGGTGAGTTTAGTTTGAATGAACATTACTTGGTAGTCTTAACATTTGAGTGTCGTAATGCTAACGAGACATTGGAAATGATCTTTGGTGCAGCTTGACTCCAGAAACGCATCGCACGATCCTTCTCCAGGTAGCGGCACTAGCCACCCCGCTCCTACACCTCCCTGATCACGGTAAGTTTCTCTAGTGTTTTTCTTAACAAATGCATAAAGACCTAGACTTAGCTTTATTTCCTCCTATATGCTTACCATAATGACCTAGAGTTAGCTTATTTTCCTCCAAAATGACCCATTTTACCTAGGTTAGCTTATAAATGATGCAGTTCATCCAAGTTAGCTCAAAAATGACCCCTTTTACGTAGATTAGCTCCTAAATGATCCATTTTACCTACGTTAGCTTTAAAATGGTCCATTTCACCTACGTTAACTCCAAAATGACCCATCTTACCTAGGTTATCTCATAAACGATCCATTTCAACTAATTTAGCTCATAAACGATCCATTTGACCTAAGTGAGCTAAAAAACGATCCATTTCACCTAAATTAGCTCTTAAATGATCCATTTCACCTAAGTTAGCTGAAAAAGATCCATTTCAACTAAATTAGCTCAAAAATGATCCATTCCAACAAAGTTAGCTCAAAACCGATCCATTTCAACAAAGTTAGCTCAAAAACGATCCATTTGACCTAAGTGAGCTAAAAAACGATCCATTTCACCTTAGTTACCTCAAAAACGATCCATTTCACCTTAGTTACCTAAAAAACGATCCATTTCTAACTTTCTTATTTTGCCAACTGTGCTTCCTGGGAGATGACCCATTTGGTCAGTTTGCCTACAGTGGCAGACGGCAAAGACTTTGCCGTCCGTGGTAGACGGCAAAGAACCTGCACTTTGCCATCAGTGGCAGACGGCAAAGAACCTGCCATCTAGTGACGTGTAGATGACATCATAAGGCGGAGGGCAAAGACCAGAGAAATTTTGCCGTCCGCGGCGGACGGCAAAGGTCTGCCGTTAGCCACTTAACGGACTGACAGCGCAATTATTGCCGTCCACCCTCTTTGCCGTCCGCCGCAGACGGCAAAGGCTCTTTGCCGTCCGCCGCTAGGAAGCAGACGGCAAAGCAGCTGTTACCGTAGCCTTCTTTGCCGGAGCCTTTTGCCGTCCGCGGCTGACGGCAAAGGTCTTTGCCGTCCGCCTTTCGAGCCTTTGCCGTCCGCCGTGGCAGACGGCAAAGTAGCTGTTTCCTGTAGTGGTAATGCTATTTGTACTTTGATGTGTATTGGCACACACTATTCAAATTTGAGCTGAATTTTAAATTTGAGCCAAAATTCAAATTTATACTTTGATGTGTATTTATGTTCCAATCTTTCTCAAATATTTTGCTCTTTAGGGGATCAATCCAAGCAATTTTGTGAACTAAAACTCATAGTCATGAAAAATATGCTCCAAATGAGCTCCAAAGCTAGGTCAAATAGACCCATTTCTATGCAAGTTTTTTTGACCTTCTCTAAATGAGCCAAAAAAATTCAATGACATCTAGTGTGCAAATATAGGGTCCATGCCCTATATGGGATCTTTTGGACAAACTATACCATACTTAACCCCAAACCCTAGCTCATTTCCCATGAAAACCCTACAACCTAGTTCATGATAGCTATGTTTTGTAAAGGCTTATTCACGAAAATATCTGTTGGCCAAGTTTCTTATTTTTCCTAGCAACTTAGTCATATAAAACGATGATGCACGAAAGTTTCACTTTTTTGATTTTATTTAATTAGTTATGGTCAACCCTAACCCTTGAAACCCTCTCAAAACTCCTCAAAACCAACAACCTTTCAGTACGTTGGATAGCTGTGCATGCACGGTTTGCATCAGGCGCTAGGGTTATGCATGGTCGATCCGCGAGTGGCTGGTTCGGCTGGTTGTGCGACCTGATTGGCTGGCTGGCTTGGAGAAGTGAGTGGCCCACCTGCTAGTGGCAGAAGAGGGACACGCGATGGTGTCCGTTGGATTTTACTTAATCGGAGGGACGAGAATCGGCCATACTACGACACCAGCTGACATCAGCTGATGTTGGCGATCAATGTCCGTGATCAATGGCTTGCCAGAAAGACCGCGACGCAGGCGCAACAAGGCTATAGGGGTCTTGATGAGTTGCATGTTCAATGCACTATCTTACTCCACATTGATGGAAGGCAACACGATGACCAAGTGTCCTCGGAGCTATGTGGGCGATGACCTTAGGCGACATTGGACGATGCTCGGCGACAGACTGCTATCGTGCTCAAGAGGATGCAGAGGAAAGGGGCAAATGATCCTAGGCTAACCATGCACGTGATAGGGTGCTTGGAGGAGGTGTAGGACAGCCGTGGCCACCGAATGCCTAGACACGGACCCGGTGTACATCCACATGAGATGCGCCCTATCTTGCAACAGCTAGATCCGCTGACCGAGGAACGCCTTCAGCGGGTCCATCCCGTCAACTCCGTCCCTCACGACACCCACCAAGACATCGATGAGAATTCCTACGTCCACCTTCTCCTCCTTGGCTACCTTGAGAGATGGCGGAGCAGCAACTCTCGCTCCCGAGTACCAAGGAAGTCCAGTCAGAGAACCCGCATTCGGGACGTCCTTCTAGTAAAACCAACTATCCTGCCAGCCCTTGATGGAATCTGGGGAGATCATCTTGGGGAAGGTACTCTGCCCCTGAGCTGTACACCTACTCTACCTCACTACTTGGTTACATTGGTCTTCGCCCATCCGGCGAGTCCTTCTTCATGGTCATCGACCAACAAGTGAATATGTGCTTAAACATACCCAAGTGTGGGTAACAACCAATGAAGTTCTCGAAAAGCACGATGAATGTTGACAAATAGACTACGGTGTTTGGTGGGAGATGATGGAGCCATGGCCCTAAGAAATCTTGAAAAGCATGGAAATAGGGGTGAGGCGGCATGGAGAAACCTCACTCAACGTGAGTGATGAGGAGGACGCGCTCGTCTGTGTGCGGCGCTGATACATCTCCATCGTATCTACTTTTCCAAATCCTTTGCCCTTGTTTTGGACTCTAATTTGCATGATTTGAATGAAACTAACCCGGACTGGCGCTATTTTCAGCAGAATTGCCATGTTGTTCTTTTTGTGCAGAAATAAAAGTTCTCGGAATGACCTGAAACTTCACGGAGATCAGTTTAGGAATAAATAAAAAATATTGGCGAAAGAATCAACTGAAGGGGGCCCACACCCTTTCCACAAGGGTGGAGGGCGCGCCCTCTGTCCTTGTGGGCCCCCTGGACCTCCACAAACCTCAACTCCAACTCCATATATTCACGTTCGGGGAGAAAAAAATGAGAGAGAAGGATTATCACGTTTTACGATACGGAGCCGCCGCCACCTCCTGTTCTTCCTCGTGAGGCCATATCTGGAGTCCGTTCAGGGCTCCGGAGAGGGGAAATTGTCGCCGTCGTCATCATCAACCATCCTCCATCACAAATTTCATGATGCTCACTGCCGTTCATGAGTAATCCCATCGTAGGCTTGCTGGATGGTGATGGGTTGGATGATATTTACCATGTAATTGAGTTAGTTTTGTTAGGGCTTGATCCCTAGTATCCATTATGCTCTAAGATTGATGTGGCTATGACTTTGCTATGCTTAATGCTTGTCACTAGGGCCCGAGTGCCATGATTTCAGATCTGAACCCTTTATGTTTTCATGAATATATTTATGTTCTTGATCCTATCTTGCAAGTTATAGTCACCTACTACGTGTTATGATCCGGCAACCACAGAGTGACAATAGTCGGGACACTTCCCGGTGATGACCGTTATTTGAGGAGTTCATGTATTCACTAAGTGCTAATGGTTTGGTCCGGTACTCTATTAAAAGGAGGCCTTAATATCCCTTAGTTTCCAATAGGACCCCGCTGCCACGGGAGGGTAGGACAAAAGATGTCATGCAAGTTCTTTTCCATAAGCACGTATGACTATATTCGGAATACATGCCTACATTATATTGATGAATTGGAGCTAGTTCTGTGTCACCCTAGGTGATAACCGTTGCATGATGAATACCATCCGACATAATTATCCATCATTGATCCATTGCCTATGAGCTTTTCACATATTGATCTTTGCTTAGTTACTTTTCTGTTGCCACTGTTACGATTGCTACAAAACTGCTACTGTTACTTTTGCCACCATTACCGTTACTTCCATACTACTTTGCTACTAAAATTTTGCTCTAGATATTAAGTCTTTCAGGTGTGGTTGAATTGACAACTCAGCTGCGAATACTTGAGAATATTCTTTGGCTCCCCTTGTGTCGAATCAATAAATTTGGGTTGAATACTCTACCCTCGAAAACTGTTGCGACCCCTATTCTTGTTGGTTATTAAGACCTTTTCCGGCGCCGTTGCCATGGAGCATAGCTCTATTCTCTGAGTCACTTGGGATTTATATATGTTGATCACTATGACGAATTTGAAAGATCATAGAACCAAGATTTTTCCCTCTACTACATGGGGAGGTAAGGAACTGCCATCTAGCTCTGCACTTGATTCACCTTCTGTTTTGAGTAAACTTGCAACACCTTCACCTGCTATTGATTCTGATATGTCGCATGTGATTGATGATGCCACTTCTGCTATGCATGATGCTTATGATGATACTACTTCTCTACTTGATTATACTATGCCACTAGGTGAATTTCTTGATGAACAACTTGCTAGGGTTAGAGAGAATGGAATTACTGAAACTGATGATATTATGATTCTCCCCCTAGATATGAATTGCCTTGTAACATCCCAAATTTTCAATTTGAAATGTTATACATTAGATCATCATTGCATATCATATTTTATTTGCATTTTTGTTTGATCCTAGAAATTCTACGAAACTCAAGGACCCGCGGAGAGAGTTGGGGATTTCATTATTTTCATATTCGAGTTTTCTCGAATTTTGAAAAGAGGATCGTTTGATTTTAATTATTTTTCTCTTGAATATTTCTTTTATAAAAATAAAAAGAGAGAGGTTAAAATGACTTCCTCAAAAATAATGAAATATCGGAGATTTAATATTAAAATCAAATAGGATTTTTATTCGGAGTTTTATCGCTATTTTATTTGAATTAGGAAAAATATGCGCTTTTCAAAATTGCATTTTAGGCCCAACTAAATGTTCACCTTGTCCGGCCTATTTTTAGAGCACGGGGAAAATTTATTTCGGGATTTTTGGAGTCCATTTAGTATTTCTTTTCTTTCTTTTTCTGCACGTCGGAATTGTTAAAAAAAAAGAGAAACCGACTCCGGGCCGTACCCGAGCGGGACCCCGCCCGGGGGGCTTTATAAGCCGCCGCCCGAGCCGCCCCAAGGCCCAGCCACCGCCGCCAGCCCACCCGCGCCCGCCGCCCCAAACCCTAACCCTAGTCCGCCGCCGCCCCGCGCAGCCGCCGCCGCAACCGCCGCCCCCGCAGCCGCCGCCGCACCTCGCCGCCGCCGCCCCGCCGCCGACCCTCCGCCGCGCCGTCACCCCGTCGTTGCCAGAGGTAGCCGCCCCTGCCACCTCGGTTTAGGCAAGAAAACCGAACGGTTTTTTCTCTAAACCCTAGATCCGTATTTTTAGATCCGGTTCGATTTATTTTTTTCGGTTTAGTTATTTAGCGAACGCCTATTCATATGTTCTTTTTAACGAACGGTTTTCACCCTTTAGCCGCAGACAGCGAACGTTCGTTCGTTAGCCTGTTCGTCAGTTTTTCTTTTTCTCGGATTTTCCATGATTATTTTCGATCGCGCTTTCTGATTCGATTTTCGTTTTAGTTTAACTTTTCGCTCGTTTATCGGAATCAGGCGATTCAAGCGCCTAGAGTTTCGTGTCGAAGCCCTCTTTTTGTTTAACCAAGTTAAACAAGATTTTGCTACTGTAAAATTTGACTTTAGTCCAGATTAGTAAACGAAGCTTGTTTCTTTCGCCGTTTTGAGTTTCGTTGCTTCGTTTGATTTGATTCTTTTTGCAAACCGCAGTTCTTAAGTTGAACTTTCTGGTTAGATCTCATATTTGAGTTATCCGTGCCCTTGCTTGATTGCTTATTGTATGCTTGTTTGTTTGTGATAGAGTACCCGGAGTGTGAAGCGTGCTACTACAAGTCTCTAGGTTTCGCGGATCATCAGTAAGGCAAGTAACACTTTGATCATACCTCTTTCAAACCTAGTTTTATTGCATTAGATCAATCCTCAAACAATTGCATGGTTAGGATCTGATTTAAATTGTGGGTTTGGGAAGTAGATGAGGTAGTACCTATTCACCTATTTACTATCAAACCTTGGTAGTTACTTCTACGTAGCTTATACTGCTATGATATGCTCGTAGACGTGGATTGGGTTTGAGTGTATTCATGACAGATGTGAGTATTGTTAATTAATGGTTAACTTAAGGTGGAAACTTTAATACACATCCAGGTCGACTGAGGCACCTGGGGAATTCCAGTGATTGCCTGTATTTTTTTGGAAATCCCGGGGTACCGTGTGATTCTCCTATGGACTGCCACCCAGGCTCAAAGGGATCATAAGATTATTCATGCTAGAAACTTCCGTGTGCAGCCACATGCCAATGTGGGCTCTGGCATAGTTGAGTAAGTTGTGGGAAACTTTTCCATGATGGGCTAGCAGATGTAGGGGTTGTAGGTGTACAGGCCTATCTATCGGTTAAAGGGACCTCTTCGGAAAGACTGTGTCTCGGTCATCCGTTTCTCAAACATCATGTAGTGTGAGAAATCAAACGGAGGAGATTGAGTCTTGTGGTGAAAAGTGCACAAACCTATGCAGAGTGTACAAACTAATCATGGTTAGCCGCGTCTCCGGTTATGGACGTCTTGAGTATCTAGTTTCTTGGGTTATCATGTGCATCTCATCACTCTTAATATAATTTGATTGGGTTTAATGATGATGCTTAATTGGGATTGAGTTGGGTGAACCTTCTCAATGTTTAACAACCACCATGATAGTTAAATAAAAATTTATTCCTTTGTTGTAGGAAAAAATTGGCTTTTCGCAAAACATATTAACCATACAGCCTCCACCAGCCATATATGCATATAGTGATAGCTTTATTCTGTTCATTACTCTCTTGTGTTACATTGCCAGCATATTCCATGTGCTGACCCGTTTTCAGGCTGCAACGTATCATGTTGCAGACTTTTCAGACGACGAGTAAGGAGCCTTAGGTCGTGGTCTTTCACTCAGTGATGCCATTGCAGTTGATGGACTCACTTTATCTTCCAAGCCTTCCGTTGTTATCGTATTTGATGGCCTTAAGCCATATTTATTGTAATAAGTTCTCTTTTGAGACATTCGATGTAATAAGTGTGTGATTGCTACTCTGTTATAAATCCTTCAAGTACTGTGCGTGTCAGCATTACTGATCCAGGGATGACACTTATGCACAGAGATCAGACTGTTTGAGGTCTGGTCGCTACAAGATGGTATCAGAGCACACGCTGACTGTAGGACACGACCACTAAGCTAAAGCCCTAGATCACAACTCTCTTCTCAATTTCTAACTCCTCTCTCTACTCTTTAGGATGGCGGATGCAAGGATCAAGTTCATGCAACTGGATGAAGACACCCCATTTGGACGCCACTTGAAGGAAGTTACTAGGTACCTGAACATCGGAATACCAAGCTTCACCGGGACTTACAACGCCACTTTACCAGAAGAGCAGCGCTGGATGATTCAAGTTCAAGTTCCTGGAAGGACATTCAAGCCAGTCACTGAGCCCATAGAGTTTTCCTTTGATGCACCAAGCTGGAGTCTAGGAAAGAGTATGGCAGCTCACATCACCATGGGACGCATTGGAGAAGTTTACCACCAGGATCTCAAGGATACTATCTACCAGATTTGTGGGCGCCGAGATGAGCAATGGGAGATGATCAGCACCAGGAAGGATAGATCGATTGCAGCTTTCATCCAGGAGTTAAACCAGCACATTCGACGCCAGGAGAACCAGATTTGCGCAGGCATGACAGATTTGAAGAAGGCGCTGACAAGGATCATGGAACTGGAGGAAGAACTCAAGGCTACACGCGAAGATTATATGGAGGAAATCATCATACTAGTGGAGAAGAATGACGACCTGACAAAGAAGCTAGGAGTTTTCATGGGAGATCCCGCGCCAGGAGGAGAAGACGACGATTCCACTTGCCCGGAGAACTACATCATCATCGACGACACTGATTCGGACCCTGACGATAGCGATGATGACTATGTTGATGAAGCTGGAGCAAATATCATGGATTCTTCGACCGATCAATTTTTCTAGTCGACCACCATATCAGTAGTAGTATTCCACCATATATATAGTATAGTCCAAGCACTTTTGTAACGATAGTTCTAGACCGAGTGTATGCCCTTGTTTGATTTGATTGAGTGATATGTTTGTGTTTGTATCATGTGCATATGGGTAGTGTTTTCCCCCTAGACCTCATTCTACTCTGTTTTCTCATCTTTTCTAAACCCAGCAGATGCCTCCGAGACGCGACAATGGATTTGCTTTCCCACCGGAGCTCACTCAGTTGATCCAGAAGCAGAATGCATTGATGCAGATACTAGTCCAGAATCAGAACCAGGGGAACAACAACAACAACCCACCACCACCACCGCCAGTTGATCACTTAGCCCGTTTTCTTAAGCTGAATCCGTCGGTGTCCTCCGGTAGTACCGAGCCGATTGTTGCAGATGATTGGCTCCACAAGATTGCAAGGGAGTTGACTACTGCAGGATGCACAGATGGGGAGAGAGTGCGTTTTGCCGCACATCAGCTTGATGGACCCGCAGCATCATGGTGGGAGAATTTCATAGTCACTTACCCCATTGATATTGTGACATGGGACCAGTTCCAGCAGGCTTTTCGCACTGCTCATGTATCAGCATGAGCTATGGCCATGAAGAAGCGTGAGTTTCGCAACTTACGCCAAGGAGGGCGCACTGTTGGCCAGTATGTGGATGACTTTAGTAAGCTAGCACGTTATGCCCCAGATGACGCTGCTACAGATGCAGCTAAGAAGGAGAATTTTCTAGAAGGACTGAATGATGAGCTGAGCATGCAGTTGATGGTGGCAAATTTCAATAACTACCAGGAGTTGGTGGATAGAGATCTCATGCTTGAAGGGAAGCAGCAGCAGATTGACAGCCGCGAGAGGAATTATGGACAAGGGAAGTATAACTCTGGAGCTCAGCAGAGACCCCGTTTCACCCCGAACTCGGGAGGATTTGTTCATAACCATCGAGGCCACACTCATAATGGAGGAAGTTCACACAACCATAGTGGCCCCAAGAATGGGAATGGTAATGGATGAAGTAGCGGACAAAACCGTTCCAACCCGGCAACACCCGCCAAGAAAGATCTAAGTCATGTTACTTGCTACAAGTGTCAGAAGACCGGACATTACGCCAATGAATGTCCTGGAGCTAGGAATGGAAACGGCAATGGAAGCTCTGGGAAGAAGCCCAACCCTTTCACCAGGGGACAAGTGAACCACGTTAACATGGAGGAGGTTGAAGCTCAACCAGATGCAGTAATAGGTAAGTTTTTGGTTAATTCATTTACTGCAGTCGTTCTTTTTGATACTGGTGCATCGCATTCATACATATCAAGGGGATTTGTGGATAAGTATAAACTGCCCACCAAAGTTCTTAGTACACCTTTGTTAGTAAGCTCGCCAGGAGCAGAGTATATTGCAAGCCAAGGATGCTTTCAGATGCCATTGACCATAGGTAGGCATGTTTTCCCCTCAGATCTGATAGTTTTGGAGTCGCAAGGTTTGGATGTGATTCTGGGTATGGATTGGCTATCGATGTATGGAGGAAACATCGATTGCGCCAGTAAGACGATTTTGCTCACCACCCCAGAAGGAAGAAGGATCAAGTATGTATCCCGGCATGTGCCGAATAGGACTCAAGTAAATTCCTTATCAGGAGTTGTACATGAGGAAGTACCAGTGGCGAAGGATTTTCCAGATGTATTTCCAGAAGAGTTGCCAGGCATGCCACCGGATAGAGACATTGAGTTTTTTATTGAACTTTTGCCATGCACAGGGCCAATATCTAAGAGACCGTACAGAATGACCGCAAAGGATTTGGAGGAAATTAAGAAGCAGATTAAGGAGTTACTGGATAAAGGTTATATCCGCCCAAGTTCATCACCTTGGGGATCCCCAGTACTTCTAGTGGAAAAGAAGGATGGATCGTTTAGGATGGTTGTTGATTATCGAGGATTGAATGAAGTGACGATCAAGAACAAGTACCCACTGCCGATGGTCAATGATTTGTTTGACCAGCTGCAAGGAGCTAAGGTGTTTTCCAAGATCGATCTGCGATTAGGGTACCACCAGCTGAAGATTTGAGAGCGGGATATACCTAAGACAACTTTTACCATGAGGTATGGGCTATATGAGTATACCGTTATGTCATTTGGCCTGACTAACGCACCTGCCTATTTTATGAACATGATGAACAAGGTGTTTATGGAGTTTTTGGATAAGTTCGTCGTGGTGTTCATTGATGACATTCTGGTCTACTTGAAGATTGAATAAGAACATAAAGAGCATTTGCGTTTGGTACTTGGGAAGCTCAGAGAACATCAGTTATACGCCAAGTTCAGCAAGTGTGAGTTTTGGTTAAAGGAAGTTGGATTTCTTGGACATGTTATATCCAGAGAAGGAATAGCGGTAGACCCCACCAAAGTTGTCACTGTGACAAATTGGGAGTCACCCACGTCAGTTGGAGAGATCCGGAGTTTTCTTGGACTCGTAGGATACTACCAGAGGTTCATTGAAAATTTCTCAAAGATTGCGAAGCCTATGACGGAGTTGTTAAAGAAGGACACCAAATTCAAATGGACTGAGGAATGTGAGGCCAGTTTTCAGGAGTTGAAGAGACGCTTGGTTACATCGCCAGTGTTGATTCTGCCTGATCAACGCAAGGATTATGAAGTGTATTGCGACGCTTCTTGTCGAGGACTTGGAGCCGTACTTATGCAGGAGGGAAGAGTTGTTTCATATGCCTCATGAAAGCTTAAACCCCATGAGTTAAATTATGCTACGCATGATTTGGAGTTAGCAGCCGTAGTACATGCGTTGAAGACATGGAGACATTTTCTCATCGGAAACCATTGTGAGGTATACACGGATCACAAGAGTTTGAAGAATATCTTCACACAGAAGGAGTTAAATCTCAGGCAGAGGAGATAGTTGGAACTCATGAAGGATTATGATATGAGATTACATTATCATCTCGGGAAGGCTAACGTAGTAGCCGATGCGTTGAGCAAAAAAAGTCATGTCAATACACTCATGACCGGAGAATTAACCAAGGAGTTGGCAGAAGACCTTCGCGAGCTATGTTTGGAGATAGTTCCAAGAGGTTATGTAGCAGCTTTGGAGATTCAGTATACTTTGATGGATAAGATCAGAGAAGCTCAGAAGACGGACAATGAGATTGTCGAGATAAAGAATGAGCAAAGGAAAAGCTAAAGGATTTTGGGAGGATGAGCACGATACCTTATGGTTTGAGGACCGCGTATATGTGCCAAATGATCAGGAGATCAGGAAGTTGATTCTGCAAGAGGCCCGTGATTCGCCATATTCGATTCACCCAGGAAATACGAAGATGTATCTGGATTTGAAGGATAGTTTCTGGTGGACCGGAATGAAGAAGGATATTGCGGAGTATGTAGAAGTTTGTGATGTATGTCAGAGAGTGAAGGAAGAACATCAGAAGCCAACAGGATTGCTACAGCCATTGCCGATACCCGAATGGAAGTGGGATAAGTTAGGCATGGACTTTATCACGGGATTACCCAGGACTCGTTCAGGCTATGACTCGATATGGGTTGTAGTTGATCGTTTGACGAAAGTAGCTCATTTCATCCCAGTGAAGACCACTTACACCAGTGCTAAGTTGGCAAATATATACATGACCAGGATCGTATGTCTGCATGGAGTTCCGAGGACCATTGTATCAGATAGAGGAACCCAGTTTACATCAAAGTTTTGGAATCAGTTGCATGAATGGGAACCAGGCTAGAGTTCAGTACAGCTTTTCACCCGCAGACAGATGGATAGACTGAGAGAGTCAATCAGATTGTGGAGGACATGTTGAGAGCTTGTGCACTAGATTATGGATCTAGTTGGGACGATAATTTGCCGTATGCGGAGTTCTCTTATAACAACAGTTATCAAGCCAGTTTGAAGATGACCCCTTTCGAAGCATTGTACGGAAGAAGGTGCAGAACACCGTTGTTGTGGGACGAAGTTGGAGACCGACAGTTATTTGGACCAGATTTGATTAAAGAGTCTGAAGAGAAGGTTAAGCTGATTCGCGATAGACTCAAGGTAGCCCAGTCTAGGCAGAAGAGTTATGGGGATTCTAAATGCAAGGAGACAGTTTACAAAGTCGGAGACAGAGTGTATCTTCGTGTATCCCCACTTCGAGGAGTGAAGCGCTTTGGAGTTAAGGGAAAGTTAGCGTCACGTTTTGTGGGACCATACAAAGTTTTGGGACGTATGGGAGAAGTTGCTTACAAGTTGGAATTACCCGAAGGATTGTCCGGAGTTCACGATGTGTTCCACGTTTCTCAGTTGAAGAAGTGCCACGCAGAGATGGCTGATATTCCTCTGAGAGATACAGTACCGTTGGAAGCGATACAGTTGGATAGCGATTTGACCTACGAGGAGAAGCCAGTTAAGATTCTTGAATTTGCCAGCCGTGTCACACGCAACAAAGTAATCAAGTTCTGCAAAGTTCAGTGGAGTCACCATACTAAAGATGAAGCCACCTGGGAACGAGAGGAAGACCTACGGAAGGATCACTCTCACCTATTTTCTAGCCAACCGGAATCTCGAGGGCGAGATTCATCTTAAGGGGGGTAGGTTTGTAACATCCCAAATTTTCAATTTGGAACATTATACATTAGGTCATCATTGCATATCATATTTTATTTGCATTTTTGTTTGATCATAGAAATTCTACGCAACTCAAGGACCCGCAGAGAGAGTTGGGGATTTCATTATTTTCATATTCGAGTTTTCTCGAATTTTGAAAAGAGGATCGTTTGATTTTTATTATTTTTCTCTTGAATATTTCTTTTATAAAAGTAAAAAGAGAGAGGATAAAATGACTTCCTCAAAAATAAAGAAATATCGGAGATTTAATATTAAAATCAAATAGGAATTTTATTCGGAGTTTTATCGCTATTTTATTTGAATTAGGAAAAATTTGCGTTTTTCAAAACTGCATTTTAGGCCCAAATAAATGTTCACCTTGTCCGGCCTATTTTTAGAGGACGGGGAAAATTTAATTCGGGATTTTTGGAGTCAGTTTAGTATTTCCTTTCTTTCTTTTTCTGCACGTCGGAATTATTTAAAAAAAGAGAGAAACCGACTCCGGGCCGTACCCGAGCAGGACTCCGCCCGGGAGGCTTTATAAGCAGCCGCCCGAGCCGCCGTAAGGCCCAGCCACCGCCGCCAGCCCACCCGCGCCCGCCGCCCCAAACCCTAACCCTCGCCCGCCGCCGCCGCCGCCGCACCTCGCCGCCGCCCCACCGCCGACCCGCCGCCGCGCCGTCACCCCGTCGTCGCCGGAGGTAGCCACCGCTGCTGCCTCGGTTTACGCAAGAAAACCAAACGGTTTTTTTCTCTAAACCCTAGATCCATTTTTTTAGATCTGGTTCGTTTTATTTTTTTCAGTTTAGTAATTTAGCGAACGCCTGTTCATACGTTCGTTTTAACGAACGGTTTTCACGTTTAGCCGCAGACAGCGAACGTTCGTTCGTTAGACTGTTCATCAGTTTTTCTTTTTCTCGGATTTTCCGCGATTATTTTCGATCACGATTTCTGGTCTGATTTTCGTTTTAGTTTAACTTTTCGCTCGTTTACCGGAATCAGGCGATTCAAGCGCCTAGAGTTTCGTCTCGAATCCCTCTTTCTGTTTAACCAACTTAAACAAGATTTTGCTACTGTAAAATTTGACTTTAGTCCAGATTAGTAAACGAAGCTTGTTTCTTTCGCCGTTTTGAGTTTTGTTGCTTTGTTTGATTTGATTCTTTTTGCAAACCGGAGTTCTTAAGTTGAACTTTCTGGTTAGATCTTTTATTTGAGTTTTACCCATGCCCTTGCTTGATTGCTTATTGTATGCTTGTTTGTTTGCGATAGTGTACCCGGAGTGTGAAGCGTGCTACTACGAGTCTCTAGATTTCGCGGATCATCAGCAAGGCAAGTAACACTTTGATCATACCTCTTTCAAACCCAGTTTTATTCCATTAGATCAATGCTCAAACAATTGCATGGTTCGGATCTGATTTAAATTGTGGGTTTGGGAAGTAGATGAGGTAGTACCTATTCACCTGTTTACTATCAAACCTTGGGAGTTACTTCTACTTTGCTTATACTGCTATGCTATGCTCGTAGACGTGGATTGGGTTTGAGTGTATTCATGATAGATGTGAGTATTGTTAATTAATGGTTAGCTTAAGGGGGCAACTTTAATACACATCCGGGTCGACTGAGGCACCTAGGGAATTCCAGTGATTGCCTGTATTTCTTTGGAAATCCCGGGGTACCGTGTGATTCTCCTATGGAATGCCACCCAGGCTCAAAGGGATCATAAGATTATTCATGCTAGAAACTTCCGTGTGCAGCCACATGCCAATGTGGGCTCTGGCATAGTTGAGTAAGTTGTGGGAAACTTTTCCATGACGGGCTAACAGATGTAGGGGATTGTAGGTGTACGGGCCTATCTATCGGTTAAAGGGACCTCTTCGGAAAGACTGTGTCTCGGTCATCCGTTTCTCAAACATCATGTAGTGCGAGAAATCAAACGGAGGAGATCGAGTCTTGTGGGGAAAAGTGCACAAACCTCTGTAGAGTGTACAAACTAATCATGGTTAGCCGTGTCCCCGGTTATGGACGTCTTGAGTATCTAGTTTCTTGGATTATCATGTGGATCTCATCACTCTTAATATAATTTGATTGGGTTTAATGATGATGCTTAATTGGGATTGAGTTGGGTGAACCTTCTCAATGTTTAACAACCACCATGATAGTTAAATAAAAATTTATTCCTTTGTTGTAGGGAAAAATTGGCTTTTCGCGGAACATATTTACCATACAGCCTCCACCAGCCATATATGCATTAGTGATAGCTTTATTTTGTTCATTACTCTCTTGTGTTACATTGCCAGCCTATTCCATGTGCTGACCCGTTTTCGGGCTGCAACGTATCATGTTGCAGACTTTTCAGACGACGAGTAAGGAGCCTTATATAGGTCGTGGTCTTTCACTCAGTGATGCCGTTGGAGTTGATGGACTCACTTTATCTTCCAAGCCTTCCGCTGTTATCGTATTAGATGGCCTTAAGCCATATTTATTGTAATAAGTTCTCTTTTGAGACATTCGATGTAATAAGTGTGTGATTGCTACTCTATTATAAATCCTTCAAGTACTATGCGTGTCAGCATTACCGATCCAGGGATGACACATATGCACAGAGATCAGACTGTTTGAGGTCTGGTCGCTACATGGCTGTTGTACCTGAGGGTTATATTATGGACGAGGAAACTGCTAGAGACTTTCTTGCTTGTAATGATAGAGATGATCTTAAGAAACTGTTAGCTAAGCTGAAGGAGAAGTCTTTGAATGGTAGAATGCAATATGACCCTATGTTTGCTACTTCACCTACTTCACCCTATGTTTGCTACTTCACCTATCTTTGAATGGTAGAATGCAATATGATCCTAAGGATTATGAATTCTCTGTCGATCCTGAGTTAATTACTTTGGTTGAATCTGATCCTTTTTATGGTTATGAATCTGAAACTGTTGTGGCACATCTTACTAAATTGAATGATAGAGACCCTATTTGCTCATGAGGAAAAAATTCCCTATTACTACTTTCTTAAGTTGTTTCCTTTCTCGTTAAAGGGTGATGCTAAGTTATTGTTTTATTCTCTTGCTCCTAGTTGTGTGCATAGTCCCCAGGATTTGATTTACTACTTCTCTGCGAAATATTTTCCTGCTCATAAGAAACAAGCTGCCCTAAGGGAAATATTTAACTTTGTGCAAATTGAAGAAGAGAGTCTCCCACAAGCTTGGGGAGGCTTCTCCAATTACTTAATGCTTTGCCTGATCATCCTATCAAGAAAAGTTAAATACTTGATATCTTTTATAATGGACTAACCGATGCCTTCAGAGACCACCTGGATGGTTGTGCTGGTTGTGTTTTCAGGGAAAGAACTATCGAGCAAGCTGAATGCTACTGAATAATATATTGAGTAATGATAACGATTGGACACTTCCTGAACCAACTCCTAAGACAACTCCGAAGAAAAGAGGTATTCTATTTCTCAGTCCTGAAGATATGCAAGAGGCAGAGAAATCTATGAAAGAAAAAGGTATTAAAGCTGAAGATGTTAAGAATCTACCACCTATTGAACAAATACATGGTCTTGATAACCCGATAGAGGTAGTAGAGGTAAACTCTCTCTATAGATTTGATGAAGGTGATATTCCTCATAATAGGTCTGCTAGTCAATTCTTTGATGAATTCGATAATTTTATTGTTAAACAAGAAAACTTCAATGCTTATGTTAGTAGACAATTGAAATGTAATGCTTACATGCTTGACCACTTGGTGATTATATGAGTAGAACTATTAATGATCTTAAGCTTATTAGTAAACATGCTTCCATGGTTAGAACTCAAGTAGAACAAGTACTTAAGGCACAAGATGATTTTCTCAATGAGTTGAATAGTAAGAACAATGATAATGCTCTTAGGGTTATGACTAGAGGTGGTAAAATGATCCAGGAACCTTTGTATCCTGAGGGCCATCCTAAGAGAGTTGAGAAAGATTCTCAGAGAGTTAATACTGATGCACCTAGTCCTTTTAATAAAAAGAAGCAAACTGATAGGACCTTGCATACTAGTGAATCTGCTATAGACAAACCTGAGAATCCTAATAATATTTCTATTTCTGATGCTGAGACACAATCTGGTGATGAACATGAACCTAGTGATAATGTTAATGATGATGCTCAACCTAGTAATGATAATGATGTAGAGATTGAACCTGCTGTTGATCTTGATAACCCACAATAAAAGAATCAACATTATGATAAGAGAGACTTCATTACTAAGAAACATGGTACAGAAAAAGAACCATGGGTTCAGAAACCCATGCCCTTTCCTCCTAAACCATCCAAGAAAACCGATGATGAGGATTTTGAGCGCTTTGCTGAAATGATTAGACCTATCTTTTAGCGTATGCGTTTGACTGATATGCTTAAAATGCCTCCTTATGCTAAGTATATGAAAGATATTGTTACTAATAAAAGGAAGACACTGCAAGCTGAAATTTTGACCATGCTTGCTAATTATACTTTTAAGGGGGGAATACCAAGGAAACAAGGAGATCCAGGGGTACCAACTATACCATGCTCCATTAAAAGAAACTATGTTAAAACTGCTTTATGTGATCTTGGAGCCGGTGTTAGTGTTATGCCTTTCTCTTTATATCGTAGACTTGAATTGAATAAGTTGACACCTACTGAAATCTCTTTGCAAATGGCTGATAAATCAACTGCTATGCCCATCCGTATTTGTGAGGATGTGCCCGTTGTGGTTGCAAACATTACTATCTTAACGGACTTTGTTACTCTTGATATTCCTGAGGATGACGGTATGTCGATCATCCTTGGTAGACCCTTTTTGAATACAGCAGGGGCTGTTATGTATTGCAACAAATGCAATGTCACTTTTCATGTTAATGGTAATGAGCATACGGTACACTTTCCCAAGAAACAACCTCAAGTTCATAGTATCAATTCTATAGGAAAAATTTCAACTTTTACTATTGGAGGTTTTGAGTTCCCTCTTCCTACTGTCAAAAAGAAATATGATATTCTTATTGTTGGGGACATGCATATCGCCATTGAGGTAACCTAGTGTTATTCGAAAATTCTCCGGTTTCATGTCATCCAGAAGAAGTTTGTTAATAAGACTTGATCAACCTTGTTAATGCATTCCTTTTGATGAGCATGACATGGATGAATTTCGAAGGCACAACTTTCTGTACCTATATTTTACTTTCTATTATTTAGATTAAATAAAGAAAAGTAGTATTTTTTGTCTATTTTCTGAATTATCCATGCAATAAAAATACCCCGAAAATAAAAGTTCTCCAAATGCACTGAAAATTTAGTATGATTTTTCATAGAATATTTGAGAATTTCTGGCACGGAGAACACACCAGGGGGATGCACCAGTGGGCCACAAGGGTGGAGGGTGCGCCCTACCCCCTGGGCGGGACCCTCGACCTTGTGGGTCCCACGTGCCCCCCACTTATTCCAGCACCCATCCACTTCGTCTTCCTCCAGAAAAATCATCCCATAGCTCAAACCCGTGTTCTTGCTCATTTTGCTGCCATTTTCGATCTCCTTGCTCAAAGCTCCATTCAAAAACTGCTTTGGGGATTGTTCTTCAGTATGTGACCCCTCAAGTGGTCCAATTAGTTTTTTTCTAGTGCTTTATTTATCTCAATTTTTTATTGCTGTGGTGACCTTGTTCTTGAGCTTGCCTGTCAAATTTATATGGTCCAAAGTAGTCTTGATGCATAATATAGCCTCTTGGCACTTGTAGGAGTAGTTCCTATGAATTTTGTTGAGTTTGGTTCACTTTTATTTTGAGTCACTAAAAATTTCAGAAATTTCGAGAGGAAGAAAAATGTCTAGGAAAATGTACCAAGGTGGTTCTTCGAGGAAGCAAGCACCGAGGCTCGCGATGCGTGAGCGGTACCTAGAACCACCAAGGAAGCTCAAGTGCGGCCGTGTGAATGGTCGTCGGATGAATTTATGGTTCATGCAGGTTTCAAGGATGAATTTGATGCGTATGCATGTAATGCTGATCTTGAGGACTTCGTATCAGATAAGTGCCGATAATACTATTACCTCATTGATTCTTTTATGCAGAGGTTTGAATTTTCATCTAAGCGCAATACCCCTACTGTTTTATTTGATCTCTATGATGAATCATATACCATGGACCTTGAAGATTTTAATACTGCTTGCAAAATCCCACAATGGGGCCGTGTTAGTGAACCTCACAAGTCTGAATACAATGATTTCCTTGCTAGCATCACAGTGGGAGAAACTAGAAATATCACACAAGCTACCATAGGGAGCATTCACTTTCCTGCCATACATTATTTTGCTCTCTTTATAGGTAGATGCATTAACGGTAAGCATGAGCATTGCCACCTTTGCGTTCCCGATCTTAGTGTCCTCAAGTGTTCGGTGTTAGGTGATAAGCGATATAACTTGGGGGGCCATTGTTGCGAGGAGGTTATATCTTAATGCTAAAGATGGAGATTTATTTTGTGGGATTTATGCGAATTGTCTAGCTAATTATCTTGGAGTACCCATAATGGAGAATAACATAGAGTTGCCACTTGCTTTTCTTGATTATAATGCTTCGGTGCGCTATCAGTTTCTTGAGAGGAACGAACAGTCCCTCCAGTACTGACTAATCTTTGACAGACGGCGCGCCGTCCATGTTACTCTTCCTGCTCCTACCTTCTTTAACTTTCAGGTCAGAGGGAGATAGTTTATTACCAGAGAGGAGGCAAACGAGTATGAGAGGGAGACGGAGGCTACTCGCTTCCTTGCTGCAGCCCTTCAGGCAGTAGCTGCTGCATCTCAGTACAACCCCGACTACAACTTTGGATATCCGCCAGGCCAGCCATGGGCGTAGACCAACTTAGGCCGAAAGCCTAAGCTTGGGGGAGTACGTATTTCTGACCGACATTACATTCATGCTCACACACCAATTCCAGTTGTCGGTGTTTATACTTTTTCATTGTATTATCCATGTCAGTTTATTTCTTTTTCCCGCTTTCTTCTTGTGTGCTTGAAAAACCTAAGAAAAACAAAAAAAATTAGTTGTACTTTATTTCCTTTCTATGCATGCTTAGTAGTAGTATTAAAAGAAATCCCAAAAAGATTTCTCGTTCTTCTTTTGCTTGTTGGGAGTTTTCCCGTGTAAATAGTTCTTCTCGGTCTTGTTTTACTTCAAAAAAACAAAAGCTCCAAAAATATTTCAGTGTGTTTCTTTGAAATTCTTTTCTTTTCTTTGGGGGTCGAGAGGAGAAGACCATGATCAAAATGTTGAGTGGCTCTCATATGCATTATTGTTGATCTAACAAAGAGCCCATACTACCTTGTCTTCTCCTATGAATAAATGTTTGCAGATTCTAGCTTAGTCCAATGCACGTGCACTATTATTATTATCCACACCGTTCAGTTGTGCAAGTGAAAGGCAATAATGATGATATATGATGAAATGATTGAGATGAGGAGAAGCTAGTATGAACTCGACCTATCTTGTTTTTCAAAATATGATTAGTTCATCGTTCTTGATTCAGCTCATTAAGAATGAAACACATTTGCAATGAAAATTAGAGATTATAGTTATTCATGGCATGCTTAATTAGCTAGGAGTTTATAATGGTTCACCTTGCGTGCCAACATGCTTTTAAAATGGTTGTGATGTAGTATGATAGGATGCTATCCTCCTTTGAATGATTCGAGTGGCTTGACTTGGCGCATGTTCACGCATGTAGTTGAAACAAAATCTACATAGCCTCTACGATATTTATGTTCATGGTTATGTATATCCTACTCATGATTGCATTCAATGTTGGTTAATCTCAATGCATGTTTATGACTATTGTCGCTCTCTAGTTGGTCGCTCCCCAGTCTTTTTCTAGCCTTCACTTGTACTAAGCGGGAATACTGTTTGTGCATCCACATCCATAAACCCAAAGTTGTTCCATGAGAGTCCACCATACCTACCTATATGTGGTATTTACCTGCCGCTCCAAGTAAATTTGCATTGTCCCAAACTCTAAACCTTCAAATGACAATCTGTTTTGTATGCTCAAATCGCTCATGTAGCAACTAGGGTTGTTTATATCTTCCATGCTAGGTGGGTTATTCTGACGATGAGTGGACTCCGCTCATCATTCACAAGATAATGGCTGGTAATCGGGATGCCCAGTCCCATGCTCAAGTCAAATCAAATTATGATTGCAAACAAAACTCACCCAGGACCATTGTTAGTTGGACGGTACCCGTGTTTCAGACCAGCTGTGGAATGTGTTTGTTGGTAGAGGGCGTGTATAAACTTTACCATTCTGTTTGGGAACCGCCTATAATGTATGTAGCATGGAAGATACCAAGATCTCTTGGTTGTTATGTTGACAATGAAAGCATACCGCTCAAAATATTATTTATCTCTATTTCAAAAACTCGAGCTCTGGCACCTCTGCAAATCCCTGCTTCCCTCTGCGAAGGGCCTATCTATTTACTTTTATTGCTGAGTCATCATCCTCTTATAAAAAGAACCAGTTAGAGAGCACCACTGTCATTTGTATGCGTTATTATTAATTTATATTGAGTATGACTGTGACTGGATTTATTTTGCCATGAATTACAATGTCTAGTCAGTCCTCGATCTTCAGGGGTGCTCTACATTTATGTTTTGCAGTCTCAGAAAGGGCCAGCGAGATACCATCTTGTTATATCATATCATGATTGTTTTGAAAAAGTGTTGTCATCCGAGATTTATTATTATTGCTCGCTAGTTGATTATGCCATTGATATGAGTGAATATGAGACCTAAATGTTATTGTGAATATGGTTAGATCATAATCTTTGCTAAAAACTTGAATGCAGGCTTTACATATTTGCAACAAGATCAAACAGAGTTTGTAAAAGTTTTTCTTTATCACTTTCAGTTTGTCAACTGAATTGCTTGAGGACAAGCAATGGGTTAAGCTTGGGGGAGTTGATACGTCTCCATCATATCTACTTTTTCAAACTCTATTGTCCTTGTTTTGGACTCTAATTTGCATGATTTGAATGGAACTAACCCGGAGTGACGCTGTTTTCAGCAGAATTGCCATGGTGTTATTTTTGTGCAGAAATAAAAGTTCTCGGAATGACCTGAAACTTCACGGAGATCAGTTTTGGAAGAAATAAAAAATATTGGCAAAAGAATACCCCGAAGGGTGCCCACACCCTGTCCACAAGGGTGGAGGGCGCGCACACCCCCCTAGGGTGCGCTCTCGGTCCTTGTGGGCCCCCTGGACCTCCACCGACCTCAACTCCAACTCCATATATTCACGTTCGGGGAGAAAAAAATGAGAGAGACAGATTCATTGCGTTTTACGATACGGAGCCGCCGCCACCTCCTGTTCTTCCTCGAGTGGGCAGATCTGGAGTCCGTTCGGGGCTCCGGAGAGGGGAAATCGTCGCCGTCGTCATCAACAACCATCCTCAATCACCAATTTCATGATGCTCACCGCCGTTCGTGTGTAATCCCATCGTAGGCTTGCTGGACCGTGATGGGTTGGATGAGATTTACCATGCAATCGAGTTAGTTTTGTTAGGGTTTGATCCCTAGTATCCATTATGTTCTAAGATTGATGTTGCTATGACTTTGCTATGCTTAATGCTTGTCACTAGGGCCTGAGTACCATGATTTCATATCTGAACCCTTTATGTTTTCATGAATATACTTGTGTTCTCGATCCTATCTTGCAAGTTATAGTCACCTACTACGTGTTATGATCCGGCAAACCCAGAGTTACAATAGTCGGGACACTTCCCGGTGATGACCGTAGTTTGAGGAGTTCATGTATTCACTAAGTGCTAATGCTTTGGTCCGGTACTCTATTAAAAGGAGGCCTTAATATCCCTTAGTTTCCAATAGGACCCTGCTGCCACGGGAGGGTAGGACAAAGATGTCATGCAAGTTCTTTTCCATAAGCACATATGACTAAATTCGGAATACATCCCTACATTATATTGATGAATTGGAGCCTGTTCTGTGTCATCCTAGGTTATAACTATTGCATGATGAATGCCATCCAACGTAATTATCCATCATTGATCCATTGCCTACGAGATTTTCACATATTGATCTTTTCTTAGTTACTTTTTCGTTGCCACTGTTACGATTGCTACAAAACTACTACTGATACTTTTGCCACTATTACCGTTACTTCCATACTACTTTGCTACTAAATATTTTGCTACAGATATTAAGTCTTTCAGGTGTGGTTGAATTGACAACTCAACTACTAATACTTGAGAATATTCTTTGGCTCCCCTTGTGTCGAATTAATAAATTTGGGTTGAATACTCGAAAACTATTGCGATCCCCTATACTTGTGGGTTATCAGGCGCAGGCTCGATCTCGTCCACCTCCAACCGTCATCCGGAATCAGCCCCTCGGCAGCAAGCTCTAGCAGCCGCTTCTTCATGACGCGCGACGGGATCCAGTCCCCCTGGGCTCGACCCACCGGCGGGTCGGCGCTTGACGTTGAGCCCTTCCCTGTCTTCTTTTCCATCTCGAGCTTCGCCGTCCTGCCTTTCCCCATTCTTTCAGAGTGGTCTGGAGCGCGGAATGGAGGTGGAGAAGACCAGGAGCCACAGAGTGAGTGGGGTGAAAAGGGGATCTGCTCCCTTTACCTTAGCTAACCGACTTTTTATACTGCGGGTAAATCCGCCTCGTGGATCTCAAGTCGTTAATTCCTGGATCTAACGACGCCAGTGCGATGACCGCCCAGAGGAAACAGAGTATGTGGAGGATTTGTGTGGCGGAAATCGAGGCGTTATGCCCCACTTTCCCCACTAGCCGCGGCGTAAACGCTTCCACACGCGCACACAAATATTCAAACCGCGAGATTTCCGCTGTGAATCAACCTGATTGATTGCCTCTGATTCCTCTCCTTAGGAACACTCGTCGGTCCGCCGATCGCCCTCCGACGGTCACCCTGCACTCGGAAACGTAATCAAAACCGACTGAAGTCATCCTCAGGATTGCAATGGGATGAGCTCAGCTCTCCTCTACGGATTAACTTGACCCTTTTTTTAGGCTCCAAGGCGTGAGTCTCGTAAACTTGGACTCAGAGATGACCTGTGTTGGTGTTCCCCTGGGAAATGAGCAGTGTCTCTCTGAGGAGTCAGCACACGTGTCGGCACCGACACTCGGGTTTCGTGGCATGTCGACATTCAGACCACTAGTCAATTTCTCCCTAGAGACATACGAATGCCACCAAATTTCGCCCAATAATCAACACAGCCCCATCAGTTGGGAAACTCATAGTCGAGAATCTGCTATGGTTTTGCTCTGATCACGTTATCACTTGGCGACAGATTCTGAGTGCTCCCGAAGCACTCTGACCGAATCAAGAGTTCATCCACTTCGTCCTACGAAACCTCAACCGATTCGGGCACTAATGATAGGGTCACCTACTAAGGGTAGGGCCATGGACCTGACATCTAGGGCTCACCTAGAGCCCCACACGAACAATGAAGGGGTTCCTGGACCACTGGTGCATTCGAATGCACACTACTGGATATCCACTCGGATATTATCCATCCACTCAGATGGTGCTAGCTCACTCACACGTTCCACCACCAGTCGGCCTCACCAACAGCACTCTAACACAGGAGGCGGAGAGGCGACGAGGGAGCTGCAACGTTCTTGAGGCTTAACGCTGGAGTTCAAGCGTAGTAATAGCAGCAGTTACCAGTAACGCCCGTAGTTACTCCCCCTCTTATCTCCCCTTGTAACGTAGCATTAATGAGGGCCGGTACACTCTATATAAGCCCCCCCTCTGGCTCCATAACAAGGGTTGGCAACCCATTGTAATCAGATACCCCTAGAGAAAAACACAACCTCCGAGCACCAAGACGTAGGGCTTTTACCTCTCTGAGAGGGGCCTGGACTCGTAAATCCGAGTGTCACACCTGTGTCATAGCTAGATTCTGCCCCTGTTGGTACCTTTAGTACTCACTGTCAGTCCCATTACCTCGACAGCTGCCGTGGCAGATATTTTTGTTCCAGAAAAAAAATGCTTAGCAGCGTCTAGGAAGAAGGGAATGCGGCCAATGTCTTCACCACTTAGCAGCGTGCAAGACAGGCAACAAATACAACTAGAGTTGTAGACATTTAGTAGAGCGTATAAGAATGCACGCCACTATAGCGAAGCGCTTAGTAGCATCCACGTGGAGAACGCTGCTAATTTGCTAGTCTCTAGCCGCGGGTGGTGCGCACGCTGGTACCGGTTTGCTACCAGCGGTGTCCTGTCCGAACGCTGTTTGAGGGCAATGTTGGGTGCCGCTAATTAGGGGTTTCCCAACTAGTGTATGGAAGATAGGAGTCACTAATGAAGATTGCACTCAACAATATGGACAAAATAACTAAAATAAACTTCATAAAATATGTTTCCTCTTAATTGCCTTCTCATTAATCATGAAAACCCAGTGGGGGCCTAAGATTCACTTTTAACTCTCACATGGCGAGCATGCGCGGCGGGGGCACAAACATGTCAATGGCAATATTGATGGTCTTCAACTGGTAGCCGATACATGAATAACCTCTGGCACATGGTGGCACAACAACTACGCTTGCTGTTACCACTAGTGCAGAACCGGGATATAGCACCGGTTCGTAAGGACCTTTAGTGTCGGTTCTATAACCGGCACTAAAGGGTGGGGACTAACTGCCGCTAAAGGGCCACCACGTGGCACGAGCCAGCGCCGGGGACGGGGAGCACTTTAGTACCGGTTGGTAACAGCAACCGGTACTAAATTGTTTGGGGGGTTTTGGATTCATGATTTCTTTTTCTTTAATTTTGTGTTTTCCATTTAATTCTTTTTCGCTTGCTGGTATTTTACGATACTACATATTGTACACGCTATGCATATATATAAATAGAATTTCTCGTAGAACCGATCATATATATATATATATATATATATATATATATATATATATATATATATATATATATATATATCATCGAATGTCTCACTAAAGGCCCTTACGAACCGGTGCTATAGCCCGGTTCTCCACTAGTGCAACCACCATTATTCACACATACACATGTATATATATATATATACAATTAGGTATATATACAATTTCTCCTACATGTTGCCTTGGTGCCTTCGGAGCACGATGACAATTGGGAGTGGTTCATGGGGCGGTAGCGGGTAATGGTATTCTCCTTTGGGATCTATGACCTGGTCGAGCAAAAATCCCGTTATTTCCTCTTGAAGTGCTCGTATGCGCTCCATTGGTAGGAACTGCTCCCGCACGTCTTTGAACTGCTAAGAAGGAGATCAATATGCATGTGTATTAGTTGTGTGACTAGATATCGATAATCATGTGAAAATTGTGAATAGTGTTTTGGCAAACGTACCCATTGCTGTCTATTAGATTTGCTCCTTTCGGACGCCATCATGCGAATGTTCTCGCAAACGTAGTATGCACACACTTCAGTCCCCGGCGCCTGCTTCAGGGCCTTTACGAGAATAGAATTTAATCAGGTAATAATTAATCAAGCATGATAATTAATTAATGGTATTGAAACAAGAATTAAAGAGATGGTAGCTAGCTAGTACTACTTAACTTACCTTGGGTCGAAACCAAAACAGCTTTTGTCGCCATTTGCCTAGAGTCACCTTGATGAACTTTTCCCATGCCTTGCCCGTCGGCAAAGAAAATGAATAAAGGGGTTATTAAATAGTTGATATCAGGAAATGACGAACTAAATAGGCTGAGATATAGTTAATAATGATTGAAATTACCTGTCGACTACCCCCTTCAAGATGGTGAAGTCACCTTGTTTTTTAAGTAGTGAGTCCAGTAGTTCAACTGTTCCTTCTTCAACTTTAATGATTAACAAGATCCAGTGGTAACTGCATGTGCACACGTTTGCATGTCTTAATTAAGCGGGCATGTGCATAACACTAATCAACATTTAGCTAGCTAGTAAGCAAAAACAGAATTTGTAGTACAAGACAGTGTGACTCACAGGAAGTTGTAAGGAAGTAGTATATCTTAATTGGTATTGAGGCGCTTCAAGAACTCTAACATTTTATTCTCTACATCTGCTTTATACCAATCCAATTTCCATGTGTGTTCATTAATGGTATTTGGGTCAATGAACCCAATGCCAAAGCGTCCAACTTTTTTCATTTCATACATCTTCATCCTGCATAGTACCACAGAAAAGAATATAGTGAGGATAATTACAGGTAATAATGATCGATCAATGAGCACTATAGCTAGCTTGAGACTTCAATTACAGAAAGAAATCACTTACACACAATAGCAACTGACGAGAGATTTGTCGAGTGCTTCTTGATTGACTAACTGAAATAGTTCTGAATACTCAACGGACACAGCTAGCTTATGGAAGTAATGCTCTTCCATGACGTTCACCATGAGGGACTCTCGATTGGAACTCTTGGTAATTTTCATGTACCAATCATGCAATTCATACATTCTCGTTGGGAGGTTCTTGACCTCCTCAGGCTCGACCAAAGGTTGGCTGCGGACATATTTCCGTTTTATGTCCTCCTCTCTAAGCGGAGACATGGGCTCGATCTTGAGGAGTTGTCCAACTGTGATACCGAGCATTTTAGCCTGCCTTCTATGCTCGTCGGTTATTACCAGTTGACCGGCGCCGGTATTCTCATGTGTTGGTACAACAAGCGGGGGGATCGATTGCGCCGCATGTTCTCCCAGCTGGGGAACGGTTTTCCCGCATTTTTTGCCAGCTGCTTGGCTCGAGCTCGACTCCTTCTGTAGTCGTGCTTGATGTGCCTTCCTGATTTGGCGCTCATAGTCTGAGTCAACAGGCTTGGGAGCTGGTGCTCTAGCCATACGAATAAAGTGGTCAATCTTTTCCTCAGGCACTTTCTCCCTTCGCGGCGGTGCCAGTTTCGGTGCAAAATGGGCGTCCACTTGGGCCTTCACTATGGCTGTGTTTTTCTCCTCGGTCATGTCGTAAGGCCTCTAAGGAAGAGGAGTGAGGCTTGGACCATATTGATATCGCTTGCCTCCGCCTGTACCTCTTGTACTACCTCGACTCGTACCGCTATGCACCATAGCTGCGACGGCTCTCTTCTGCGATTGCTGAGGCGGCGGAGACGGCTGACGTGGCTGAGTTGGAGCAGGAGGAGTGGCCTCACGCTGTGCCGGACTTGAAGCAGGAGGAGTGGCCTGACGCGGTGTTGGACTTGAAGCATGAAGAATAGTCTGACGCTGTGCCGGACTTGAAGCAGGATGAGTGGCCTGACGCTGTGCCGGACTTGGAGGAGGAGGAGTGGCCTGACGCGTTGGTGGACTTGGAGGAGCGGGAGTCTGCTGACGCAGTGGCAGACTTCGAGGAGGAGTCGGCTGACGCGGTGTCGGTGGCCTTCCGAAGATGATGCAATCCTTTCTCCATAGGATGATATGATGTTTGGCCTCTCCCAGTGTGTGCTCCTCGTCACCTCCAGGAATGTCAAGCTCTAGCCCCGAATATTGGTCCACCACTTCATCAACCACGACACGAGCATAGCCGGCTGGAATCGGGTTGCAATGCAAGGTTGCATCGGGGGGATTTGTATAAGCAATGGCGTCCGCCACCTTCATGGATATGTTCTTCATTTTGAAGTGTAGCTCACAGTTAGTGTTCTCCATGATGTCACCCACAGGGTATCTATCCAGCAGTGCGTCGGCCGGGGCGGAACCAACGCTGCTTCTCTGCATGGTTGGGACGGTGTTATCCAATGCCGGATCATCCGCTAGCTGCTGCCGCTGCTGAGACCCCCTTTCCTGGCTAAGTGAGTCGATCTGCTGCTGCTGGCGCAGGAATTTGAGTGCCAAGTCCGCGTGCGCTGATTCTAGGCCTTGAAGGCATTCTGCTTCCTGCTTCCTCTGCTCCTCCTCCAGCTTCTTCTACTCCTCCTCCAGCTTCTTCTTTCTCGCACGGCTTCTGTAGTTGGCGTTCCAGTCCGAAAAGCCCTCATACCACGGAACTACGCCCTTGCCTCGTGTTCTTCCCGGGTGTTCAGGATTTCCCAGGGCGCGCATAAGCTCGTCGTTCTCTCTGTTGGGCATGAACACCCCCTTTCGAGTATCTTCTATTGCATCAAGTAACTTATCTTCGGCTCCTTTAAGACATGACTTCTTCGAAACCTGGCCTGTCTTCGGGTCCAACGCCCCCCGTGCGCATAGAACCAAGTTCTGCACCTGGGGGGCCAACTTCTAGTAACTAGAGTGACCTCTCCATCCAGCATCTCTTGCTCAGACTTATCCCACTTAGACGTTGCCCCCGCGTAGCCACCTGGCCCCAGCCTATGGAACTGCTCCTTTTTTGCAGCATTGGCCTTGTTTTTTCTCAACCGTTCCTTAGATAATTCTGATTCCTTGAATTTCACGAAAGCGGGCCAGTGATCTCTTTGCTTCTCAAGTGTTCCCTTAAATTCTGGAGTCTTCTTTCCTCCTTCGACGTACTTGGTCCATATAGTTTTCTTGTGGGTGTTGAATGCAATTGCCATCTTCCTAAGAGCAGCGTCCTTGACTTTCTGCACATCTGCATCACTGAAATGATCTGGTAGTGTGAAATGTTCCATGAGAGATTCCCAAAGCGTTGATTTTGCTCTGTCGTCGACCCAAGTAAGATCTGGATGTTTCTTTGTTGGCTCTTTCCATTCTTGAATGGAGATCGGGAGTTGGTCCCTCACAAGAACTCCGAACTGACGAATGAACTTGTTCGCAATGTTCTTAGGTGCGCTAGGTTCGCCATTAGCTTTGATGGCATCGATGTTGTACTTTATGCCCTCCTTCAACTTTTTGCCCGGGCCTCGAAGTGTCCTGCTGCCTGTAGAAGATTTGCTCGATCCGGAGGGCTGAAAGAAGAAAGATCGATTCGTTAATATATCTTCAAATCATTAAAAACATGTGATGATCACCAGATGCATGCTTATATAAATATACCTCGCCAGTCTTTGTTATTTCAAGATCAACATTTTCGGCGTCATCATCGGCGTCATCATAATCATAGTTCATGAGATCATCAATTCGGTCGTCGCGATCGAATATCATATCATCACCCTCCCCGGTATTGTTCAGATATTGGGAGCCGTCATCATCTTCATTCTGATCATCTGGCCTGCAAGGGGAGCATATGATCTCGAACAGGGCCTCTTCTCCCTCTCTGCCGGTATTGTCCTCCATAGCTTTCATTTAACTATTCCAGAAGAAATATAAAACAATTTAGTATTCAAAATACAATGCATGCATGCAATCAATAAGTAAAAACTGAATCATAGTACATAATCTCGAATACATCATCTCGAATAATATATATTCTCGAATATATCGTCTCGAATATTATATATTGAATACATCACTAGCTAGCTAGCTAATAAATATCGAATACTACAGAAGAATCTAGGCCGCTCGCCGTTCATGAGGCGCGGGCGGTGGACACCCAAAGAGAAGGAACCATCACATGATCATAGCTCCGGTCATCTCCCCAAAGAACCTGCCAGGTATTGGAGAACCTGACGTCCATAGCAGCCATGTAGCGACGGACGTGCTCGTCCTCCTCCCAAACACGGCGACGCACCACCTCTGGCGGGTCCGGCTCCCTCTGCACCGAACGTAGCCTACACGAACGCCACCAAAGGAGCTCAGGGTCGACGACGGGACCCGGGGCCGGGTCCCTCACCAAGCGGCGAGCCCCTGAAGGTAGCACCTCCCAGTGCTAGCCCGGCGGAGCCCAGTCCTGGACATGGGTCCTCTGAACCAGGACGTCGTCGCGAACGGGTCGACGGCGAGGATGCGGGCCGCGCATCATTGACGTCGATAAGAAATTCTTATGAAAAAAATTCCTACATATGCAATGTCATTTTATTAGGAAATTTTGAGCAACTTTTTCCGATGCAACTTCTCCTAGTCCTTCGTCTAACAAATATATATATGGTCAACTTTTTCCTATGCAACTTTTTTGTATGCGATTTTTTTCTATACTAGGATATGCAACAGAAACACTAATTAAGCATCTAACACTAAAAACAGAAAAAGCAACTTCTATACATCCATTAAAAATAGAAAAACAACATTATATACAAAAATTCCATATTAATTAAACACTAATTATATCCATCTAACATGCATTCATAAATATATGCTAGTGAAAAATAATAATCTAACACATCTAAACTAATTAAACATACAATGTGTGTGTGTGTGTTCATCATACATGTGTCTGTGTGTGTGTGTGGGCTCGGGGAGGGCGGCCATGGTAGCCGGGGGCGAGGGAGAGGGGGGAGAGCTCACAGCGGGGCGACAGCGACGGCGAGGCGAGACGACGGGGGCGGAGACGGGGGGCGGCGACATGCCGGGGCGCGACGCGGGGATGGTGCGACGGGGACGGGCCGAGGGCGGCGACGGAGACGAGGGCGGCGACGGGGATGGGGGTTGCCGACGGCAACGGCGCGCGATGGGGGCGGCGACGGGGACGGCGCGGGATCGGGGCGGTGACAGCGTCGATCGAGCGGGGCAGGCGGTGCGTCGTCGATGGAGAAACAGAGGGAGAATTAAATTTTTCCAAGTGTTGTTTATATAGGAGGGACCTTTAGTACCGGTTCTAGACACCAACCGGTACTAATGGTCAAATTTGGCCAGGCCAAGCGGCGGGAACGACACACCTTTAGTACTGGGTCGTGGCTCCAACCGGTACTAAAGACCCCCCCTTTAGTACAGGTTGGAGCCACCACCCGGTACTAATGATGGTGCGCTGCCAGGCGAGGGGCGCCCGCACGTGCTTATAAGCCCCGCCGCCGCTGTTGTCTCAAGCTCGTCTCTAAAGCAGGCCTTCTGGGCCTACCTCTGCTGTGATGCCCTGTTGGGCCTACTGGGCTAGCAGGCCTGCATCCTGGCCCAACTAGAGGTTGGGTTTCTAGTCGTATGCAGGCCGCTGTGGCCAAGTAGGCGGGCTTTTTTTATTTAGTTTTTTCTTCTTCTTTTTCTTTTCTGCTTTATATATTTTCTTTTATTTATTTTTGAGTTGCTTTTTGCTGTATTTAGAGTTTCTTTGTGAATATTTTTGCTTTAGGTACAAATAATTACAAACTTTCTGTTAGTGCCGGTAGTTTTCAAATTTGAATTATTTGAAATTTGTGTGAATCACTAGTTTGTGAATAACTTAACCTTAAAAATAGATTTTTTAGTGATTCTTTTTTCTTATGTTTAATATTACTGTGTTTTATCATTATATTCAATTTGGTAATACTTAGGTTATTTTAAAAATGAAATGCCTTTGTAACAGATGAGTTTTGGTCTGAAACCCTAATACTTCGAAAGAGATTGTCCATTTTGTACACGAAGTGCATCCAGTTTTTGCCGTAACCCTCTCTACTTTTTTGCACATGCTATGTGGGTGAAATTATGATACCATGCCAACTTTCAACCTTTTCAGAGTTCATTTGAAGTGTTTTTCAATCTGAGGGTCATTTAGCTGAAAAAATCAGTAAATGCATGAAAGAATTTGTTTGCACACAAAATTTCTTCGCGTTTCAAATGCCAAACACATAAGTACCCTAACTATTACAATGATTCCCTCCGGTTTGTTCGAAGCAGGACTTTCCAGATATATAAGTCCGAAAACTCACTAGAGAAGAAAGTGATGACAGTGAGAAGCCGATCACATCCCAGAGTGGAATCTTTGGGCCGTGTGAAACTTCTTCTTCGCGTGTGTCCCTTTGCGCCGTAACCATGGACAATCTTCATCATTTAACTGGATACTTGGGTCAATATTCAATGTGAATGGAGCAATTTCATGAAACTTTTCATGATCTTCTAACATGTCTGTCTTGTCATCCACTCCCACGATGTTTCTTTTCCAGAAAGAACTATATGGCGCTTTGGATCATCATATGATGCATTCGCTACCTTGTCTTTTCTTTTTCTCGCCTTGGTGGATATGTCCTTCACATAGAAAATCTATGCCACATCATTGGCTAGGACGAATGGTTTGTTTGCATACGCAAGATTGTTGAGATCCACTGCTGTCATTCCGTACTGCGGGTATTCCGTTACCCGGCCTCGTGTCATACTCACCCATTTGCACCGAAACAAAGGGACCTTCAAACCACGTCCATAGTCAAGTTCTCATATGTCCTCTATGTAACCATAATATGTTTCCTTTCCCGTCTTGGTTGCTGCATCAAAGCAGGCACCACTGTTTTGGCTGGTGCTCTTCTTATCTTGGGCGATCGTGTAAAATGTATTCCCATTTATCTCGTACCCTTTGAAAGTCATTATATTCGAAGATGGTAACTGGGAAAGCAAGTACAAGTCATCTTCAATAGCGGCGTCATGCATGGCACGTGTCTGCAACTAGCGGGCGAAAGTCCCCGTTTGTTCACGTGTAATCCAGTCGTCAGACTGCTCCGGGTGTTTGGAGCGTAGAAAATTCTTGTGTTCGTCCATATACGGAGCGACCAAGGCGGAATTCTATAGAACTGTGTAGTGTGCTTGAGTGAGAGAATGCCCGTCCATACATATTATTTGATCCCCTCCTAGCGTGCCTTTTCCATCTAGTCTGCCCTTATGCCGCGATTCAGGAACACCAATCGGCTTAAGGTCAGGAACAAAGTCAATACAAAACTCAATGACCTCCTCATTTTCATGGCCCTTGGAGATGCTTCCTTCTGGGCTAGCACGGTTATGAACATATTTCTTTAAGACTCCCATGAACCTCTGAAAGGGGAACATATTGTGTAGAAATACAGGACCAAGAACGTTAATCTCTTCGCATAGGTGAACTAGGACGTGCGTCATGATGTTGAAGACATTGCACCAAATCATTCTCTAACCTTAGTATGATTTCTGGATTGATTACCTTCTGAGAGATTGCATTGAGGAATGCACATAGCTTCACAATGGCTAATCGAACTTTTTTCGGTAGAAGCCCCCTCAATGCAACCGGAAGCAGTTGCCTCATAATCACGTAGCAGTCATGAGACTTTAGGTTCTGGAACTTTTTCTCTGCCATATTTATTATTCCCTTTATATTCGACGAGAAGCCAGACGGTACCTTAATACTGAGCAGGTATTCAAAGAGGATTTCCTTCTCTTCCTTGGTAAGAGCGTAGCTGGCATGACCCTGATGTATGCCGTCTTTTCCGTGCATACGTTGCTGGTCCTCCCGTGCCTCCGGTGTATCTTTTGTCTTCCCATACACACCCAAGAAGCCAAGCAGGGTCACGCAAAGATTCTTCGTCACGTGCATCACTTCGATTGCGGAGCGGACCTCTAGGTCTCTCCAATACGGCAGGTCACGCAAAATATAGATTTCTTCTTCCACATGGGTGCGCGTCCGTCAGCGTCATTCGGAACAGGTTGTCCGCCAGGACCCTTTACAAAGACTACCTTCAAATCCTTGACCATATCATGTACATCAGCACCAGTACGGTGGCGAGGATTATCCGGTGATCCACCTCACCTTTTAAATGCTTGCCTTTCTTTCTTACGGGATGCCTGCTCGGAAGAAATCGATGATGTCCCAGGTACACATTCTTCCTACAATTATCCAAATATATACAATCGGTATCATCCAAACAGTGCGTGCATGCATGGTATCCCTTGTTTGTCTGTCCTGAAAGGTTACTGAGAGCAAGCCAATCATTAATGGTCACGAACAACAACGCCTTTAGATCAAATTCTTCCTGTCCGTGCTCATCCCACGCACGTACACCTGTTCCATTCCACAGCTATAAGAGTTCTTCAATTAATGGCCTTAGGTACACATCAATGTCGTTGTCGGGTTGCTTAGGGCCTTGGATGAGCACTGACGTCATAATGAACTTCCGCTTCATGCGCAACCAAGGAGGAAGGTTATACATACATAGAGTCACAGGCCATGTGCTATGGTTGCTGCTCTGCTCCCCAAAAGGATTAACGCCATCCGTGCTTAGACCAAACCATCCGTTCCTTGCGTCACCTGCAAACTCCTCCCTGTACTTTCTCTCGATTTTTCTGCACTGCGACCCGTCAGCGTGTACCCTCAACTTTCCGTCTTTCTTACGGTCTTCTCTGTGCCATCGCATTGCCTTGGCATGCTCTTTGTTTTGGAAGAAACGTTTCAACCATGGTATTATAGGAGCATACCACATCACCTTGGCAGGAATCTTTTTCCTGGGGCGCTCGCCCTCGACATCACCAGGGTCATCACGGCTGATCTTATAGCGCAATGCACCGCATACCGGGCACGCGTTCAAATCCTCGTACTCACCGCGGTAGAGGATGCAGTCATTAGGGCATGCATGTATCTTCTGCACCTCTAACCCTAGAGGGCAGAGAGCCTTCTTTGCTTCATACGTACTCTCGGGCAATTCATTGTCCTTTGGAAGCATATTCTTTATCATTACCAGCAACTTTCCAAATCCCTTGTCAGATACACCATTATCCGCCTTCCATTGCAGCAATTTCAGTGTGGTGCCCAACTTTTTCTTGCTAGCTTCGCAATTCGGGTACTACAATTTCTTGTTATCCACTAACATGCACTGCAACTTCTTCTTCTCCTTTTCACTTGCGCAGTTTCTCTTTGCATCGGCAATGGCCTGACCTAGATCATCAGCGGGCTCACCTAATGCCTCTTCTTCAGCTTCTTCCCGCATTGCCGGCATAGCTTCTTCCCCCATTATTGTATCATCGTATTCAGGGAACCCATGGCCAGGATAGCTGTCGTCGTCCTCTTCTTCTTCATTGTCTTCGATCATAACCCCTCTTTCTCCGTGCTTGGCCCAAACATTATAGTGGGGCATGAAACTGGACTCAAACAGGTGGATGTGAATGGTTCTTTAGTTAGAGTAATTGTGATCATTCTTACGGCCAGCACATGGATAAGGCATAAAACCATCCGCCCGCTTGTTTGCCTCAGCCGCAAGCAGAAAAGTATGCACACCATTAATGAACTCAGGAGAGCACCAGTCATCGTACATCCATTGTCGGCTCATCTTCATTACACAACACCGAAAAGACCAAATTAATACAAGTTCATACATATAGTTCATACATAAAGTTCATACAACACTTAAATGCAACAAACAAATTACTCTCTAGCTAAAGCATTTAAATGCAACAACAAATGCGATCAATATCGCAACTAAGGTAACAATTGATCCAACAACATAATGATACCAAGCCTCACTATCAATGGCATATTTTCTAATTTTTCTAATCTTCAAGCGCATTTTCTCCATCTTGATCTTGTGATCATCGACGACATCGGCAACATGCAACTCCAATTCCATCTTCTCCCCCTCAATTCTTTTCAATTTTTCTTTCAAATACTCATTTTTTCTTTCAACTAAATTTAACCTCTTGACAATAGGGTCGGTTGGAATTTCCGGTTCACATACCTCCTAGATAAAAATATCTATGCCAACTTGATGGGCATAATTTGTCATAAACACGAAATGCAACAAATAGTTTTAAAAGAGAATATACCACATCCGAATCATAACACGGACGAGGGCCGACGGGAACGGATATCAAAACCATGGCACTATGTATAACAAACAACGTACGGGTAAGATAATTATACGAGTAACTATATATCCAAATCACACAAACATGAATTTTTTATATAAAAAAGATAAGAACAAGAGGCTCACCACAAGGTGGTGCCGGCGATGGGACGGTGCGGGCGATCGACGGTGGTACGGAGATTTAGAAGGCACTAAGTAAACCACACCTACATATGCAAACTAAGTGTTATTTTGACCTCAAATTGCATATAAATTAAATACTACCACATATAATTGCTCCCAAATTACAAAAACCCACAAATTAATCATTATATAAACCATTGCAAGAGCTAATCTAGCAATGAGAGATGAAAGGACAAAGTTGTTAACCTTTGTGATCATTTGAATGGATGGGGCCTTCAAATCTTGACAAAATTTGGACAAAATGTGTGATGAGCTCGAGAGGAAGAAGGGAAGAACAGAGAGGAGAGGGGAAAGGGGGAAGAACAGAGCGCGGGTGGACAAAGGGTTTATATAGGACGACCTTTAGTACTGGTTCGACGCACGATCCGGTACTAAAGGTGCTGGAGGGGCACCAGGCTGACAACATCCTGCCACCACTTTTTTTAGTACCGGCTGGTGGCACGAACCGGTGCTAAAAGTTCGGCACGAACCGATACTAATGAGAGTGGCCCGCCTAGCCGCTGGAACCGGCACTAATGGTCACATTAGTGCCGGCTCAAATACAAACCGGTACTAATGATCTGTACTTTTTCTACTAGTGTGCGTAGAAGATCCCGTCGACACCAGGCAACACAACATGAAAGCGTCAAATGTATCGTGCACTTTCTTTGCCATGTATCGTGTGCTCTTAGTGAATTTGGAAAATCTGACATTTCCGATCGAACTATCCCTTAGACTACCCACAGTGGGAGTAACATAGGTAGTAACATCACACATATCTAGGTTAAATAGATGATGTGGCATGCAATAAATGAAGAAAGAGATAAAAGTGGTAACATAGCTAGTTACTAATAGTATGAGTAACATCACACATATCAAAGCAAGATGTGTCTATAGCCTAATAAATGAAGTGCTCCATGTTACCACACATATGTTACTCCCCACTATAGAGGTAGTAACATAGACTAGTAACATGGGCATGTTACTACTCTATGTTACTACCCATTGTGGCTAGTCTTATTGAGTAAACGGGGTATGGGAGTTGGATCGCAGAAATAACAAGCTTTGGAACAATAATTGTAAAAGTGGTAATAAATGGCAGTAATGGTCATTGGGACTAGAATCGCCACACTGCGAACATGGCAAGCTTCTCGTGGAATGGAGTGACGCTCCATGTTAGTTTTGTGTCAAATTTTCAAAAAATTGGAAGTGGGAGATGTTGGTTTGTGAATTTAGGTCAAACAAAATAAAAATTATCATCAAATCCATCTAAATATTTTGGGCTGGTGGAGAGCAAAATGTTTTGAAGCTATAGGTTACATATATTTTGAGTAGGCCCCATGAAGTACTAGAAAAAAGCATCTGCTTTTGACATAGGTTGGTATAGGGGGTGAGAGTACAGGGTTGGATTTCCGAATAGAGAATTAGGCTTTGGAGGGGTGTTCAAGAAAAAAAATGATAATAGATGTTGATAGGGGTTCAAAATAATACTTTTGTGATGCAGAACCAGAGGTGGCGCCATTCTCAACCATATACGACGAATCAACTGAAGACAGCTAGAAAAAATAAAAGGAGAAAATAAGAATAAAAAGACAGTAAATTCCTACCTAAAATCATGCTCACATTTATTTAGGGTATTATGGCAGACATAACACCCCAATTCAACTTGTAGATTCAATATACGTATGCATTTTCACATATGCATTTGCATATTTTTCAACATGTAATTAATGTTCTCTCGAATCATTTGGCTACAATCCCAATCCTTGATCAATGGCCACAAAGCATGTCTCTCAACGAATCTGGTGTGAACAAATTGAAGTAGTCGTTTACCAGAGAATTTTATGTAAAAGATGATTTTTCTGCGGAGTGACTTAGATGGCTAACTAATATTTAATAGTTTCATATATACTGGCCTATCACGTGATTTTACTTGACAGTCATGTACTTTTTAAAATGAATAATATATGGTTATTTGCATTTTTATTAGGGTGTTGGTATAAGTCAGACTGAGACTTAACCAAGTCCCAAGTCTCACAAGTGACGTAACATGTAAGAAAGAAAAGAAAAACTACAAGCAAAAATTTGCACAGATCTTAATCTCAGATCTGACAAACATAGAATTTTTTTTGTGAGATTCACGAATATAGCATTGACCGAGGCATAACTCAACTCAGATTTAGCAAGACTGTGTTTTATTATTAATTCCAATATATATGATGCAAAAACTTAGGGCTCTAAAGTGACGGCAAGAAAAGTGCGTCCACTGCTGTATATATTACTCTCGCTCTAGTACGTTCATCTCTTTGTTTCCTTGATTAACTCTCCCAGACTGAATTGTTCCTAGCTAGTTCATCAGGTGACCTGCAAAAATGTGAATTAGATATCTACTCCCTCTGTTTCAAAATAGATGACTCAACTTTGTATTAACTTGAGTCATCTATTTTGGAACGGAGGGAGTAGCTAACTGCACTGTCGACCTGATATTTCGCGCGTTCATCGGCAAACAGCTGGAAGAGGCATTTGCTTGCAGCGATTATAAAAAGAAAACTAAGATACTTGGACAGAAAAGAGTAGTGATACCCAACTAGCTAGGGCATTCCAGTTTATAATTTATAGATACAGAAAACTGCAGCACGGGGAGTTGACATTTCCCCGTGAACCCCTATATAATTCCATGGCATTGCGTGAGCATTATCATCATCAATCACCATCTCTCCGCTCCACGAGATAGGAGCTGATAACCGAGGAGAGGGAGATCGATCGACCATGGACGTCACAGCCGACCGCACACGGGTGCGCGGGAGATCGAGAAGGACGTCGACGACGTCGCCATGGAGGGCGACATGGAGTCGGACCCCGCGCTGGCGCGCGAGCGGCAGCTGGAGCCCGTGCAGCCGTGGCAGGAGCAGCTGACGGTGCGGGGAATGGTGGCGGCGCTGTTGATCAGGTTCATCTACACCGTCATCGTGATGAAGATCGCCCTCACCACAGGGCTGGTGCAAACGCTCAACGTCTCCACCGCGCTGGTCGCCTTCCTCGCGCTCCGCGGCTGGACCCCGGGCTCGCCCGCCTCGGCATCAAGTCCCGCCCCTTCACCCGACAGGAGAACACAGTCATCCAGGCCTGCGCCGATTCCTGCTACACCATCGCAAGTGCCGGTACGTCACGTCAGCCAGTACTACGCATAGTACCATGCTCAAGTTTTTGTGCCAGTTCTTGATGAATAGTTAACGATGATTTTGTGCGGGCGCTGCTGCTGCAGGCGGGTTCGGGTCGACCTTGCTGGGTCTCAACAAGAAGACGTACGAGCTTGCCGGGGACTCGCCGGGCAACGTGCCGGGGAGCTACAAGGAGCCAGGCATTGGGTGGATGACGGGATTCCTCCTGGCTATCTGTTTTGGGGGGCTCCTCAGCCTTATTCCCCTCAGAAAGGTATTAGAAATTAATCCTCCTTTCACTCCTTCGTTCATCATGTAGTAGAGTACTAGTAAGTAGACTTGATCTGGGTGAGCCTTAGGTTAATTAATTAGAGGGCAATTGATTTACCGGAGCCATATGATGGAGTAGGAAAATCAATCAATGAAGATTCCAGAGTAACATGATCCGTGAGGTATTTTGGTCTTCGTGCTGGACCGAGAACAAAATTTTGAAATGACATGTCCATGACTCCATGTGCGCCTATATAGTACGTCTTTGCCTACGACTTCAAACTTCCATGAAGGCGACACCAAGCTAGCATTTGACCTAAAATGTATGAGTTCCCACTGCGCTTTGGAAGCAATAATGGATTTGATGATGTCTCCTACTTTGGTTGCAAGCGATATTGCAGGTCGCCACATGTATCACGTTGCATATTTCCGAATACAACAATTAAATAATTCTTTTCGGACTCTGGACTCAAGATTCATGGTGCATTTGTTTCAATACAAGTTTCAAGAGGAATATACAAATTATTCGTGCGAAATCTTGTACAACTAATTTTTATCCCTGTACTTGCTTTGGACTCTCAATGATTTTCCAAAATGTATTCAGGTTTTGGTGGTCGACTACAAACTAACCTACCCTAGTGGGACAGCAACTGCTGTTCTTATTAATGGGTTTCATACCCCCAAGGGAGACAAGAATGCAAAGTATGGATTCTGTCACCTCTGTCAAGCCCATTACATAACATTACATTACATTGCAATTGATTCACTAAAACATTGAATCAAACAAGGTATGATGAATTATTCCTTGATTTTTCATGACAGGAAGCAAGTCCATGGGTTCCTAAAATACTTCGGGATCAGCTTTATGTGGAGCTTCTTTCAATGGTTCTACACTGGAGGCCCTGTTTGCGGTTTTGTGCAGTTCCCTACTTTTGGTCTCAAGGCTTGGAAACAAACGTATGCATTTTTTGCTTTCTATAGTTTCACACTATAATATATCAGTTACTTTTCGTACGCAACTAACTCTGTTAATTAATGTTTCTTGGTGTGACAGGTTCTTCTTTGACTTTAGCCTCACGTATGTGGGTGCGGGAATGATTTGCTCACACCTAGTGAACCTCTCCACTCTCTTGGGTGCAGTTCTTTCATGGGGGATAATGTGGCCACTCATTAGCAAACAGAAGGGGGTTTGGTACCCTGCAGATGTACCAGCAAGCAGCATGAAAAGCTTGTACGGTTACAAGGTATCTACCCTTTTTTCGTCAAGTAATTTAATAAATAATAGACATCACTTAAAGAGTGGACGTCACTGGTATTAATCGCTCTTGTTACAGGCCTTCTTCTGTGTAGGTCTAATAATTGGAGATGGCCTTTACCAATTCTTGAAAGTCACATATGTCACTAGTAAAAGCCTACATCAACGATTAAACAACAAAGTTGTTACCAACAAAGGTGAGGAAAGCATACATTTTCAGTACTTCAATTCCTTCATTTAAACTCAGGTTCTGTTCTAACGTGTAGCATATGAACAAAATTCAGTGACAGATAGGGACGGTATGGCTTCACCCCAGGAAATCCAGCGCGATGAGATTTTCAAGAGTGACAACATACCCTCATGGATGGCATACACTGGATACGCCGTGCTTAGCATCATCTCATCAATCAGCATACCCCTGATGTTCCGTCAGATCAAGTGGTACTATGAGATAGTAGCATATCTCCTTGCACCTGTGCTCGGGTTCTCCAATTCCTACGGAGCAGGTCTCACTGACATCAACATGGCCTACAACTACGGCAAGATCGCCCTCTTCATCTTCGCAGCCTGGGCTGGCAAGAAAAATGGTGTAATTGCCGGCCTGGTTGGTGGTACGCTGGTGAAGCAGTTGGTCCTCATGTCTGCCGAATTGATGCATGACTTGAAGACGAGTTATCTCACGTCGACATCCCCAAGGTCCATGCTTGTGGCACAGGCTATCGGGACGGGCATGGGCTGCATCGTCTCACCCCTCACCTTCATGCTCTTCTACAAGGCATTTGATGTTGGTAACCCGGATAGCTATTGGAAGGCGCCGTATGCACTCATATACCGTAGTATGGCGATTCTCGGTGTGGAAGGCTTCTCAGCTTTGCCAAAGCACTGCCTCTCAATCTCGGCTGGAATTTTTGCATTTGCGATGCTTCTGAGTATTGCAAGGGATATCCTACCACGCAGGTACGGCAAGTATGTTCCACTACCGATGGCAATGGCGGTGCCTTTTCTTGTAGGTGGGAGCTTTGCCATTGACATGTGCATCGGGAGTTTTGTGGTATTTGTGTGGGAGAAGATGAACAAGAAGGAGGCTGCCATCCAAGTGCCTGCTGTTGCATCCGGCTTGATATGTGGGGATGGCATATGGGTATTCCCATCTTCCCTACTTGCTCTTGCCAAGATTAACCCTCCAATCTGCATGAAGTTCACTCCTGCCAGCTAGGGAGCTTTATCAGTCACACCTTCTTCAACTATCTGTGGATTTTACATTGTGCTGCAAGTGCTCCATGGTTTGAACTTTGTGGAGTACATTATATAGTGTGTATATATGATTCCATGGCATTAGATCTTTGTGGCGAGCGTTGATTCTTACATTTTTATATTGGCCGTGTGCTTATATTTTCAATCAAGTATATCTACTGAGTTTATCCTGACATGTAATGAACTCTCTGATTGTAAATTTTCCAGCTATCTTAATATTTTTTAGACAAAAGGTAAACTTTATTCACAATGATGTGCACCTGCACTTTTTTGTGGAGTCAGATGCATACACATGGTTACACTACTAGGGAAAACCCTATAGGCATATGCTTAGTAGATGCATGGGGTGGAGACTGCCCACTACTGTTAATTAGTAGCAGTGCGGGGCTAAACCCCGCGCTACAGGTAGTACATAGAGCGACCCCGTGCTATTACTAAGTGGTCCCCATAGTACCCCCGGGGCAGGCCATAGTAGCAGTGTTGGGTATACAACCCATGTTGTAGCTAATCTAATAGCAATAGTGTCGTCTGTGTACCCCGCGCTGTTACTACTTATACACGGGGCCAGCTGGTGGGTCCCACTTAGCAGCAGCGCGGGTACATACGCCCGCTCTACAGGTACTAACTATAGCAGAAGTGCGGGCGGGTTATCCCGCGCTACTACTAAGGGTGCCAGCCAAAATATCAGCCACCTTTTTCCCCTCCTTCTCCCTTCCCCTTCATTTTCCCACAGCTTGCTTTCCTCTCTCATTTGCTTTCTTCCCTATTCCTTCAATTCTCCCCCCTCCTCCCTCTCTCTCTCCTTTGCCCCTCCACCATCTCCATTTATCGCTCCCTTTCCTCTCACTTGCTTTCTTCTCCCTCTCTCTTTCTTCTTCCCATATCTCTTGCCCCTCCACTTCATTGACTCACTAGCTCTCTATCCCACTCCAATAGTTATACTCATCTCTCCTCCCCAAGTAGATCTACTTATTTAATGAAGTAACTTATCTACCTCCTCCTCATTAATAAAAAGGGGCATTACTTATCCTTGCCCACTTCGATCCTTTACGACACCAGCCTCATCACCGTGCTCCCTATCGAGATAGGTGGGTAAAAAGTAGTGTTATGCAAGACTGAAATTTGTGTGATATGACTGAATTGTGGGATATGATTGAATTGTGTGATATGACCAAATTGTATGGTATGAACGAATTGTGTGATATGACTGAATCGGGTGATACGGCCGAATGGTGCGACATGACCGAATTGGGTGATATGATGGAATTGTTTGTGGCATGAGTTGCCTATGTGTATTTGCCGAATTGTGTGCGACATGAGTTGCCTATGTTTTGATGAAATGTCCAATTTAATCCCACTCTTCCTCAAAGTGATCGCTCTTCTCTTGTATATCATAATTTAGATCGATGATGAAACATGTGTATGTGACCATGTAGTTGTTGTTTCGAGATGATGATGAGACATTTGTGTTGGATCATTACAATGATGATGATGATGAGACTATGTTGTAGCACCTCGATGATGATGATGATGATGACGATCAGACATTCTTGTCTCATATAGTTTCAATGTATGTGTATGTTGCTATAATATACAACCTGTATATAGTTTCAATGTATGTGTATGTTGCTATTATATAAAACCTGTATATATATAGCATAAATACGCAAAAAGTATACAGAAAATCTTAGTAGTGGCGCGGGGTAAGAGGGTAGCAGCAGCACTGGTCTACTGCATAGAGTTAGTAAGAGTGTGGGGTTCATCCCAGCACCGCAGCTAGTTAGCAGTAGCGCTGGGTTGACCCATGCTACTTCTAAGCCATTGTAGCAGTAGCGCAGGGTATCACACCACGCTACTGTTAGAAAGCTAGTTGTAGCGCGCTAGGCCATTACCCCGCACTGCTAGTAGGTTTTTTCCTAGTAGTGTTAGATCGAAATTTCATTGCCACCAAAATATATATGTGGATATGTCTAACACATCCTATGTATGGAAGATTATCCTTCACTTATTTTCTAGTCCAACCACCATTTTTTAGCAAACTTCACCGTGTTATATTCCGAGACTTGTGGGGATAAACCCCACATAATAGTACAACCGTTTACAACACCTGTGAATAAGAAAAAAAACATTACATGTGTATGGATATATAATACCGGCAACATGTATTGAAGTAGAAACTTCCCAAAGCCACATGAGGACGTCGGGATGAGCAAAGTGTCCCAAGGCTAACACCACCGCTAACCGGAGCGGTTCGCCTCGCTGTCTCACCACTTTGGTTGCCACCAGATCGGCAGAAAGGATACCCTCCAGAGAACCTCAAGTCAAACCACCAAGTGTATTCAAGGATGCAGAGTCTGTGAGCACCATACAAGATTAATGAGCACATGCACCGACAGTCGAAGAAAACCGTTCCTCGGTTGGAGATCTCTACACATGGAATACTGCAACATGAAGGAGCTAGCTCCAATGCCGAAGCTATCCGTGGTTGCACTGTGGGCCTCCTGAGTAGAGGTTGGAGGTGGAGATGGCACGAAGAGAACAATGCTGCTGTCTAAGATTGACCCCATGTCAACACAACAGAATGACCAGAAAACATCACCTACAGGGAAGGGAACCGACGCCATGATTGAGAACGGCAACACATGCCTCGGCTCCAAGCCAACCAGTGGAAAACCATAAGAGAACGAAGATGGAGCATAATAAGATAAACACCCGAGAAGATGAAGACAAAAATCAAGGTCCGGCAATTGAAACTTGGATGAATATGGTGGGGTTTATTGAAAAAAAGACCACAATATGCTAGTATAGCTCCAAATTATGAGAAGAGGGAGTAGATCCAGCAAGAACAGATTAAGAGATGTTTTAGGGATGGGAGAATCAAGGGAAACTAGAAGAAAACCATCACAGGCGTCCACCCCAAGTGTCACCGCGACCCAAACTCACTATATCCTCCACATCAACGAGCACAACAAATGACATAATGATGATGACCAGGTGCAAAAGGCCACTAGGAATGGAAACCTAACAATTAATATTAAAGCTAGGGAGCGCAAGGACCCCCTCCCCATCTCTCACCTCCCCGACTGGTGAGGCCAGTTGATCTAGTAGAGAGAGGGGCTGGAGAGGAGGACGAGGAGAGGTGGGATACGAGGGAGACATATATGCAGAGCGAACGAGGCTAGGTTCTCCGCCCACCATGTGAGGTACAACCTGTTGCATGCACACTCTTAATATTTCATGCAGTTTAACTATGTTTCAAAAATATTCAAAACTCAACAACTTATGAACTGAGAATTAAAATTATGATTTGTTCACCGTTGGAGCTCCTAGACTAGCTCTTCAAAAATGGATCCCTTATGTGGTTACGTTTCAATGGATAAGTTTTTGGAAAGCATGCTAGTTCAGAATGAGACATTGCACATGGTTGAGAAAATCTTGTGGCATATGGAACTCAGGCCCTCACCATTGGCATGTTGGACACACCTCACACATGGTTACTAGTTGTCTTTGGCAAGATATTTTCTATGAAGGTGAGACTTTCCATTCAAGGATTGACAAGGACATCCCAACCATGGGCACCACACCACCAATCATCAACGGTCCAATCACAAGAAGCCGCGCAATGCAAATACATGATCAGGTGAACGCTAACTTAAGTATATCATTTGAACTTGAAAACATGGTTGTGCCTTCACCTCCTTTGTTGTTGGTTGAACTCAGGTGCGATATCGAAGAAGGCCAAACACATTTCAGTCCGTGCAAAACAATGTTTTTGTTGGAAATATGCCCTAGAGGCAATAATAAAATGGTTATTATTATATTTCCTTGTTCATGATAATTGTCTATTGTTCATGCTATAATTGTGTTATCCGGAAATCGTAATACATGTGTGAATACATAGACCACAACATGTCCCTAGTGAGCCTCTAGTTGACTAACTCGTTGATCAATAGATGGTTACGGTTTCCTGACCATGGACATTGGATGTCATTGATAACGTGATCACAACATTAGGAGAATGATGTGATGGGCAAGACCCAATCCTAAGCATAGCACAAGATCGTGTAGTTCGTCTGCTAAAGCTTTTCTAATGTCAAGTATCATTGCCTTAGACCATGAGATTGTGCAACTCCCGGATACCGTAGGAATGCTTTGGGTGTGCCTGTCGGATGTGGGGTTCCAGCAAACCCTTAAGGTTCGAACTCCGGGGTGCGCGCGAAGTCTTTCCCCCTACCGATCCACGCCCTAGCTCGCTAAGATCTTGTGGACGAACTCGACGAGCTCGCAACACACAAAAGACACGAGATTTATACTGGTTCAGGCCACCGTTGTGGTGTAATACCCTACTCCACTGTGAGTGGTGGTGGATTGCCTCTAGGGCCGATGATGAACAGTACAAAGGGGAAGAACAACCTCCTGAGGTTGAGGTGTTCTTGTGCTTGCCGAACTTGTGCGAGTGAGGAATCGATGCCCCTACTGTGGTGGGTAGCTCTACTTATATATAGGCCCTGGTCCTCTCCCCAAATATTGAGCGGGAAGGGAGCCAACAACGGTGGGTAAATTTGAAGGGGGACAACTAGTATAAGCTATCCTGACAAAAGTGGTCTTCGCCTGCGAAAGGCTCTAGTGGTGACGCCGTCTTGGGCTCCACGGTGACCTCCGTCCTGCCGTCCTTCTGGTCTTGGTCTCGTTGCACCGATATGGCAACCTTTGCCTGATGCCTCGGTACTCCTCGCCTGCGCTGACCTCCTTAGCACCAAAGAGGAAACAAGGACGCTGCGCGCGCTGGCGCCCGCCTGGTCTCGATCGTCATGGCTCATGTCACGAGAGCCTCGTGAGGTTTACCCCGCCTTGATATCTCCGCTCCTCGTGAGCCTGCCTAGCTAGGCCACTCCTGAGGAGGTCTTGCGTCGTCCGCCTCGCGAAGCTTGGCCCCTCGGAGGGTCTTGGATGCCTTGTTGATGAAGATGGGCCGTACGGCCCACTAGCTTAGCCACGCCATGGGACGCAGGCAGGCAAGTCTGGGGACCCCCGTTCCCAGAACGCCGACAGTAGCCCCCGGGCCCATGGTGTGCTCGGGCTTGGCTTCGAGGCGAAGCCAAGGTTCAAGTACAGAGCACCGCGGGCCCCAAAAGCCTACGGCCTCGGTCCGCTTCCCCACGCTGCCTCGGCAACTGCTTGACCTGACAAAAGGCTGGCGCAGGCAATACTTGCCTTCATTGCTTCTTCCTCGCCTCGCTCCTGATCCCCTTTCTCGCTCCTCGCCACAGCTACCTCCAGATCCGCTCCAATCTCATCCTGCATCTGCGATCCATGGCGCCGCGCAAAGTCAGGACTTCCTCGGCACCGGCTTGGTATGAGCCGGCTCTTGAAGCGCGCACCGTCACAGAGAAGACCCTCGCCTCCGTGCGCCTGCTGACGGCGGGTGAGAGCAATGAGTGGGGTGAGACCGAGCTCCGGCTTGCCTCCGACGTGCCAGAGCCTAAGGAAAGCACCTTCTTCTCCTTCTTCTCGAGCAGTGTTGCCGTCGGGTTGGTTCCTCCCTTCTCCGATTTCTTTTATGAAGTCCTCGACCACTACGGGCTGCAGGCGTTGCATCTCCATCCCAACTCTGTCCTCCTCCTGTCCATCTTCGCCTAATACTGTGAGGCGTATCTGGGCGTGATGCCATCCGTGGTGCTCCTGCGCCATTTCTTCTTCCTCCGTGTCAGCGAGGGGACATCTCCGGATGCGCTAATTTTGTCGCATCCGGCAAGACCAACTCGATCTCGAGTACCGGGAAAAGCGCCGACAACATTCGATCCAAATGGGTCATGGTGGACGCCAAGCGCGTCGATCCGCGTCTGGTGTTGCCAACGGTGGCGCCCTCTTCCAACGGGGGGTGGCCCAAGGCAGAGCTTGCTGATGAACGGGCATCGTTAGTGTTGGGGCAGATGATGAACGACTTGAAGTTGGGCAACACGAAGGCAGCCCAGGTGACAGGGGTCATGCTCTTGAGGGAGTTCTTGACGCTGCGAGTTGCCCCGCTCCAGGCGCGCGCGCGCCCCCTGTGGGAGCTTGAAGAAGAGGGAAACAAGACCCTCCTGAGGCCGGGGGCCCTGCCTGATGACGAATTGGCCGCGGTCCTGCGTCTCATAGTTGGGGACAACCAGGAGTACCCGCCAAGCGCCTTCATTCCCCGTTCCAACGCAGGGACCGGGAGGAATTCGTCGCCTCCAGGTCGACCTTTGACGCGCGCGGGCTGGTGCCGCCGGCGCTCCCAGGAGCCCCTGCGGCACCGAAGCCGGTGGAGGTGTCCTCTAACGAGTCCCGTGGGGAGGAGGAAGAGGAGGTGGACTCGGAGAAGACTCTTGAAGAGGTAGGGGAGACTTCCCCTCCGAGCAAGGCCGAGATCCTCCGCGCCCTTCCTGACGATGCCGAGGCCGACACCCGCCAGGACGAGAGGGAGCAGCCCCTCATCCCGACAAGGTGTAGGTCGTCGCTGGTGCCTCGCGATGCCGCCTCCGTCCCGACACCTCCTGGGGCTAGCTCCGGCCCTGCCTCCGCACCGCCTGCCGCCGCCGGAGCCCGCACGCCTACTCCTCAGGTCTCGATGCTGTCAGGCTTCAAGCTCCCCAAGCGGAAGTATGTCGCGGTGGATCGGTAAGTGTCTTAAGCTTCGCCTTGTCCCTGTTTGTACTTGTTATTTCCTGACATTCGCCCTTGGTCGATCAGGTCAGCGCCTTCAGCGAAGAAGAGGAAGGAGGATACGGCGGCCATGCCTTCCTCCCCAGAGAAAGGAGGCAGCGGCGCCCGCACCTCCCCAACCCGATCGTCCTCGCGAGGCCAAGAGGAATATCGCCGTGCGGAATCAGCCCCCATGGCCCCGCTGGCTCCGGAAGTGCCGGCGTCTAGCACGGTTGATGAGGTCCCAGCTACTCCGGAACCCGCAATCTCCCAGGTCCTGGTGACGACGTCGGCTCCTCCAACTGCTGCAACTCCATTCCCTGGTTCTTCTGCTCCTGCTGCTGTTCTGGAACATGCTCTTTCGGAAATGACCCAGTTGCAGGCTGATCTCCTGGGCGCGGACCCACGCCTGGTGGCCGGGCGCCTGGAGCTGGCCTCTGGCTGGCTTCACTCCGACCTGGCGGTTCCCGCGACGCTGAGCCAGGCCGCTGCGGCTTCCGAGAAGGAGAAGCAAAGTGCCGCCGACGCTGCAGCCGTTCGTGAGACAGCGCTGAAAGACGCCAAGGCCGCCCGTGACCGCTGCCAAGTGCTGGAGGACGAGTTGCAAAGCCTGTGCAACAAGCACGCCGAAGAAGCGCGCGGCCGCCTGGCAAAGGAGGAGGAGGTGAAGGCCCGGGAGGACGCCGTCAAGAACCACGACGCTGAGCTGGCGGAGTTGGAGAAAACACAGGCCGCCCAACGCAACCGTTGGAAGAGTTGGAGCGGAAGGTGAAGGCGAAGGAGGCCGATCTTGACGCCAAGGCGCGGGTTCTGGCCGAAGACTGCGTGGCCTTTGCCGACCTCGAGGAGAGATCTCGCAAGGCGCTGAAGTCGCTCTACGACCACGGCCTGGAGAAGCCACTGGCCACTGATGAGGACGGCCCCGCCCAGTTGCTTCCTCTCTTCGTGAAGGCGCTCGAGGATGTCGTTGATGTCATCGGTCCTATGGCGGAGGCAGAGGCTCGCGTCCTGTCTTCAGCTGCATTGACCCGCGTTTTCAGCCACTTGCACCTTCGCGACCCTAACGCTTGCCTTGACGAGCTGCTGGAGCCTATGGCTGAGGATAACTGCGAAGCCGCCGCCGCAGCTGTGCAAGGTCAGGTGGAGGCCCTGGTGGAGAGGTTCCGCGGCTTTGCCTCCTCACCCTTGTCTGGCGATGCTGCCGACCCTGTGGCTGGTGGTGCCGGTGAAGGCGTCGCTACCCGGGATGGAGCACCTTCTGCAGGCGACGGCGGTGTCCAGGGGTGACCTGCAGCTAGTTTCCTGTTTTGTTCCTACAACATGCATCAGGCCTCGTGGAGGCGTTTAGACTTTTCATTTGATATTTTGAGGACAATATGTTTGTAATATTTGCTTCGAGATTTTTCGATTTTCTTCCTATCTGCTTTGTGTTCTGCGTCGGCAGAGCCCGGCCCCGCGCATACCTCAACCGCCATTGGGCCGACCGGAGACCAGGACGGACCAAGGAGTGAGGGGCTACGTGACCAGTTTGGCTCCTGAGTCGCGATGCTCAGGAGTCCCCCTTGACGCGCAAACAGCTTATAGGGAGAGTACGCGAGGATAGATTAATGTTCTACGTCGGCAGAGCCCGGCCTTGCGCATACCTCAACCGCCGTTGGGCGGACAAAAGACCAGGACTGACCAAGGAGTGAGGGGCTACGTGACCAGTTAGGCTCCTGAGTCGCGATGCTCAGGAGTCCCCATCGATGTGCAAACAATTTCCATACCTGCCCTCGCCGAGGCCTCGGGAGGGGCGCGCGACGCCCAGGTCCGGGAGAACTGGTTGGGTGGCGTGCGCTTGGGTGTGACCCGATCGCAGCCCCCATGCCCAGCCCCCTCACGCGGCTCTCCCGAGGGGAGGCGTTGCGGTGAGGCTGGACGCTGAGTTGTGGGCTCCCTGAGGTTGGTACGACCGTGGGGCGGCCCTCAGTTGTTTATCACGAGCGCGGAGCATAGTGCTTCCGCTTGTGCATGGGCATAGCCGCTCCTCGGCAGTGTCGACGGCCAGCGCGGAGCATGGTGCTTCCACTTGTGCGTGGGATGGGGGGGGCCCTCCGGGAGGATCCCCCAGGGCATGTACAACCCCGCCCTGACACGTGGCTTGCACAGCAGGGCTGCGAGGTGTATCCGAGCACTCGTGAGCCAGAGCGGGAGTCACGAGGCCCTACCTCAAGGCGGGTTGCATCTGGTCTTGAGTTTTGGTGACTGTATGTTCCTGCAAGGTGGTTAGGTGCAAGCACTCTACGTCCTCAGGACCCGGCCCTCGAGCGAGCTCAGCCGCCGCTGGTCGCGATGCTCAGGAGCCCCCCTTTTAACGTGCAAGCAAATTGCACGAGGTGGATGGACCCGCGGCGGGTGGCGATCGGGTAGGTGATAACCATAGGCAGGTTAAGCATGGAAGTCAAATCAGCTTGGGTAAATGCAGAGAGATACATGCCACTGGGTCAGGCCCGAGCGGCATGGGGATGATGCAGTCCGAGGGGCGCCCCCAACAAGGTAAACCGAAGGCATAAGCAAAAAGGGATACATGCCACAGGGACGTGTGACACCCCAAAATTTTGACCTTGTTTTATTAATTAAAATTTTGCCAGGAAATTAAACTTTTCCGTTTGTCTAGATTTACCTTTTGATATTGTGGGTTTTTACCTCAAGTGGAAACTTTCCAAAAGTATTATTGGACTTGTATGCTCTCTCTATGAAACAATTCTTTATCAGTGGATTTAATTGCAAGGTTTGCTTTTTCTTGAGCTTTACTCTTTTAAAATGATCTTTCATAAATTTGGAGCCTGTTTTGCACTGCAACCATTTGACAAATGCATTTAAAATTTCCACCAAAATTTGGGGATGTCATGTGATGTTTCCACATCACTTTTATGCAAAAATATCTTTTGGTTATTGGAGATTTTGAGCTCTACATCAACTTTTCAAATCTGGTCCAGTAGGCATTTTTGCACTACAACCTATTTAAATATTCCTTTAAAAATTCTTCCAAGTGTTTGGAGATGTCAGTAGATGCATATAATTGAACTTCACGCAAAAACCCAGTGTTGTTCTTTGAAAAATTTGAGTGAATCAACCTCCTTTTCATTCTGGTCCAGTTTGGTGATTTGTACTGCAACCCTAGTTTATTTTGCTCTAGTGCCCCTGAGCTTTTTCCTGCTTGTAGCCCTCCCTACAAAACCCTTAAGTCCAGGAGAGTGGACCCATTGGAGGATTTTAAGTGCATGCAATGAGACCTTTTTCTTTCTGTCCAAAACTGAAGTTTTGCAAAACTTGCACTAGCAAGTTTCTGGGTTTGCTCAAATGATTTTGCCATCATCACCTACATCCAGAGAGACCCTGACATGGAGATTTTGGCCACTCCAAGAGTTGCCTAGATACACATAGCATTCTGTCGAACACCCTGTGTTCATGGACAGTTTTGGCATGTTTTCTAGTTTGCATCGTGATCTTGAGCCCCTGACCCAGCAACCTTGTCCACTAAGCTCCTAGCTATCCCTAACCCTGTCCTGTTATTTGCCAGCCTCCCTCTAGCACTCTAGGCTGCCCGGGCATTTTGTCGAACACGTCCTGTGCGTGCTCTGGGCGCGCCCAGAGCGCACGTTTTGCACGCGCGCGCACCGAGCCGCTGCATCGCACTGCCGCCCTCGCCGCGTCCCGCCCCTGGCCTTTGCTCGCCTGCAGAGCCACGCCCTGCACTCGCCCACTCGCCAGTACCCTCCAAGCCACCCCTAGCACCCTACAGCGCCGCCGTCAGAAGCCTTTGGCGGCACGCCGGCGTCGTCAGTGAGCTCCTGCCACGGACGGCGCCGCCCAAGCCACCCGCGCGCGCGAGCTGCCCCTTGGAGCAGCTCGAGCTTATCCTGGAGCCCGTCGGCACGCGCTCGTCGCCGCCACGTCGCCCTGCAGCTACAGAACGACGGTCGCCGGCGTTCTTATCCACGGCCGCCGCGGGACCGACCTCGAGCGCCTATATAAGGGGCCCCCAAACTCGTTCAAGCCCTCAGGCGACCTCAGGCTGTCCCCCTAGTGCTCCCCTAGCCGCAGATTGACTGGAAGAGGCCCTCTCCCCCATCTCCGGCAGGTTTGGCCGCCGCCGCCCTCCTGTCCCGCGAGTCGCCAACCGGGCCTCCCCAGCTCAGCTAGCACCACCACTCGACTCCCCTCGACCTCACGGAGTCGCCCATCCTCTTAGCTTCGATCGAGAGCCACCACAGCCCAAACTCCCAATCATGCCCGAAACCTCCTCCGCCGCGGAGCTCGCCGCCGGCGACTCCCTTCACCCCCACGGCCCCCTCGACCACCAGGAGGACCGCCCTGGAGCCATGGATCCATCCCTGCCCTCCGGAGCCCGCGAGGAGCCGCCAATCGCCGGCGGCGATCGCTGGAGTCCCGCCTCCGTTCGGGCAGAGGAAGAGGAGGGAGGAGAGACTAGTCAAACCTGGCCAGTGGGCCCGCTGGACCCACTGTCAGCGACCCAGCCCCGCCGACGCGTGTTTTAAGTGGAGACGTGATTCGCAAAATACGTTTTCACTGAACAGAAAGCGTAAGCCCCTCCGAAACATTTTCTTTTTCTGTTTTATTTTAAAACAGAACTTTGACTAGCTATATCTTTTAAAATAAAACTCCAAATGAGTTGATTCTTTTTCCTACCTCTCTCAAATTTCATCCAGTTTATTTTGAGATTTATTTCAAAAATATTTGGGACAACTTTTTGTACTGTTTTTGAAATATTTGTTATTTGAATATTCTTTTCAAAATAGGAAATGGAGAGAGAAGAAAACATTCAAAAGTGCACCCCCTTGCATACTCTTGAAGGCAAGCATTCTGAACTCTGGCATAATTTTTTGTGTGGTGTTTTGATACGGTTACAACACCACCTTGACTTGGAGCATACGTTATTTTTATGTGATGATAAAGTCACACACATGAGTAAATATTTGAGATGCTTTACTGTTAGAAATGGATATGCTGGTGATAGTAATCATCCTCGCGAGCTTTCCATGCATACCGGCAGGAAGCCGGGAAAGTCGTGGTCTTGGGTAGACACGAGCTTGTCCCTAGTTCCTCGTTGAGACGAGTATGTCCGGTATGGCATGGTGAGGCTTGATGAGTGGTGAGTTTATCTGTTAATGGAAATATTTTTGTCATGCTAATCATTCGGAGAATACCTGGACCTCCTGAGTCGGCCGTAGGTCGAGTCTTGTTCAGTAACTTCCCCTCCTTGTTTTGTACTACCACTTGTCCCTGCGCAGGTAGGGTACAGTTCAGTAAGTTGTCAACCCCTTACCAAAGCACACACCGTACAGAGAGGCCATGGTGGAAGATACCGGGTGCATCCAGTAGGCATGCCACCTGGTCCGGGGGCATGGGTGTTTCCGGTTGGGACCGAGAGGGGGGCACCCCTTAGAGCGCGCGATATAAATTTGATCCCATGCTACGTCGAGGTTGTAGCCTCCCCACTTAGAGTTTTGCTTGACAGGTGTCGTGGGTGATTCCAGACACCGGTAAGTTAAGCTGGTGTGTGCAGGTCAAGCGTGTTTTCAATTAAAAGGCCGTAGGCGCAATTAGTCCCGATGGACTAAGTAAATCCATTACTCGTGGGTAAAAAGTACACCCTCTGCAGAGATTATATCTATTCGGATAGCCACGTCCATGGGTAAGGACTACAGTCTGAGATGGGTCTAGTGACGGTTTTCGGATGGAGAAACGGCTAAACTGGATCACAGTAACGGTGTTCGGATGGAGAAACGGCTAAACTAGAATCTAGTGACGATCTTCGGATGGAGAAACGGCTAGACTAGAACTTTGATTATGACCTATGACATATGAGGATTATGTTTATTATTATTATGGACTAACCATTTACATTACTTGAATTCTTGAGTATCCCTGGGACGGTTCTACCTCCTGGATATTCACTGTGATTATTCTTATATAAGCACTCTCTGTGGTGTCGCTCAGACGCCCGACTGCGGCATACTTGTTATTTAATTATTCTTTATAAGCCCTTTATGTGGTGTCGCTCAGATGCCCGACTGCGGCATGCTTGTTATTTAATTATTCTTTATAAGCCCTTTATGTGGTGTCGCTCAGACGCCCGACTGCGGCATGCTTGTTATTTAATTATTCTTTATAAGCCCTTTATGTGGTGTCGCTCAGACGCTCGACTGCGGCATGCTTGTTATTTAATTATTCTTTATAAGCCCTTTATGTGGTGTCGCTCAGACGCCCGACTGCGGCATGCTTGTTATTTAATTATTCTTTATAAGCCCTTTATGTGGTGTCGCTCAGACGCCCGACTGCGGCATTGTTAATTCATTGGCACCCTTTCGAGGAGTCATTTCAGACACCCGATCAGTGCATTCTATTTCTACTCCCGTATTGCATGTTCATATTTTACCTGCATGCCTGCATCACGGATTTCGTTTATTTCGTGACAGACGTTATCATCATAAAATATTTCGGAGCATGATTACCCCCTTGTTATATTATACCCGTGTTCTTGATGTTTGCGAGTACATTCAAACGTACTCACTAGCTTGTCCCTGGCTATTGTCTTGGCCAGATTTCTTGCGTGGAGAAGAGCGTTGCGACGACAGCCCCGGAACCCATGTAAAGGTGATAGCAGCCTCGCGAAGATAGGAATTATCCTGGTCAGCTGTTCTTGTGGGAAATGGAGTCCCATAGACGCAGATGAACCATAAACCGCTTCCGCCATCAACCACTAGAAATCAAGTGTTGTACTCATAGGCCACAATGGTCTTGTACTACATATTTTGTACTTTGCTTGGAATTCTTGTATCAAGTTGGTACCTCATCAGCATAAGTAATCCTGGGGCTGCTGAGCACAAAGGCCATTTTCTGGGAAATTAATATCCCGAAAATCTGGTCCTGACAGGACGGACCCATGCGGCCTGGGAATAATGCAGCCTGAGGGGCGCTCCCAGCTAAACGGGCTTGGAAAATGTCACCTGGATCTATAGACAAAGTAGAGTTGGTGTAGCTGAAGGCGTGCGTCGAAGGAATGACTCTCCTGGGCCCTGAGCCTCGGGAGGCTCTGGGGGCTCGGGAGGTTCCCTGAAGACCATCTCCATCTCTTCCAGGACGGCGTGGTACCTGGCCTCCTGAGCCGCCAGGACACGCCGCATCTTGCGCTGATAGGCTGAAGCCACGCTCGGCAAGCCGAAGGGCATGCGAACATAGCTGTGTGGCGGGCCCTCGCAACGGCCCACACACGAAGGCCAGAAACGCTCCTGAGATGCGGCCCTGTTGAGCCCTGGTACGTTGATGCAGACACGCAGCCCAGCATCCTCGCCTGGATGGGGAGCTGCGCCTCGTGAGCGGCTATCGCCGCGCATGGCTCTTGCATCTTGTAGTTCCTGAGTGGTCTTGGTGATGAACTCCTGAGTGGTAGGCACTCCTTGCCCTGTGTTCTCCTGAGGGAAACGTGCCGTGAAGTACGCCTCCAAGTGGTGCCCAAGCGCCTCCCTCGTGAGGTTGGCAAGGTCTGAGGCCTTCCAGAAGAGATCCCTCGATCCTTGCCCGAGGAGGGCGCTGGGTGCGCCTTCCTGTGCGACAGAGGGAGGCGCCCCTGGAGCGGGCGCTGATCTTGACGCGGCTCCAGCTGCGTCGCCGCCCTCCTGAGATCCTGCTCGGCGCAGCTGCTTCTTCTTCTTGGGGAGGGCCTCCGGAGGGCCCTCACTTCTGTTGTCGGGGTCGTTGATTGTTGCGGCTTGGAAGGCGCGCTCGAGGGAGCACACCGTATCTCCCTCTTCACATGGGACTGTGATGATTCCGCCGCTTCCTGGCATCTTGAGGACGTTGTAGCCGTGATGGGTGACTGCCATGAACTTGGCCAGGGCCGGATATCCGAGGATGGCGTTGTACGGCAGGCGAATGTGCGCGACATCGAAGTCGATGAGCTCGGTGCGGTAGTTCTTGCGCTCTCCGAAGGTGACAGGCAGGCAGACCTGCCCTAGCAGTGTGGTGGAGCCGTCGGTTACTCATGAGAAAGGGTTGGTAGGCTGAAGCTGCTCATACGGGACCTGGAGGTTGTCGAACGTGTCGGCTGATAGGACGTTGAGCCCTGCGCCGCCGTCGATGAGGGTCTTGGTAACCTGGACATTGCTGATGACTGGGGAGCACAGCATCGGGAGGGCGCCAGCGGTGGCTGCGCACTTGAGCTGATCTGCCGAGTTGAAAGTGATGGTGCATTGGGACCACTTGGTGCCCACCGTGGGGCTATCGCACGATGGTTTCAAGTTCTTAGAGGGCAGCTTCGAAGGACTCAAGAGCTACGCTGTGGGCCGAATGACCAAGAGTCGTCGCGGCAAGCTCTACATCGATGACGCAAGCTGGGGCCCTGAGGCCGGCTCAATCGAGTATGGGTACTGGGTCCCCTTCGGCGGCATACACATTTTCATTGGCAAGATCGGTGAACCGGGCCCTGAGCCGGACACCTGTACCGACATCGTCGAGACGGCTCAGCATCCGAGATCTGCCCGGGTTAAGCCTGCCATGAAGCGTGCCTTCGTGGGAGTCATCCACGGAGTGGAATCTGAGGATAGATCGGAATCTGGTGGTGAGACCGTCGTTTATTCCGGCAACGAGTCATCAACCGGAGAAACCGAGTCATTATATCCATTGCAAGATGGCCGGATTGGGGGCTGTTCCGATGGCGACAGTATTCCGGACCCCTTTGATCCGCCAAACCGGGTTGCAATCTTCATGGCCGGTACACAATTAGCACTCCACTCTTCGACCGTAGCACGATGATTTCCGGATCGGCAGCAGCGATAGCGGCCGGGGCAGGAGGCCCTGTGCGACCGCCGGCTCAGGTTCTATCTGATTTATTTGATGCTTTGGCAACGCTGATGGCGGAGGTTAATCCGGCGGATCAAGATGCACATAATGCGGAAATCGCGAAGGTGAAGGATCAGATCGCCCAGGCCAAATCCGACTTGGCAGCGGAGGATACCAGGAGTGGCTGCGAAACGGGCCGCATTGGAGGCACAGGCTTACCGACTAATGCTGGATCAGAGTGCGTCGAACGATGTCCTGAAGAGGAGGTACCGAGCTCGCCTGCCGCCGGTTTATGAAGCTAGGAATCTCTTTAATACCCCAGGAGCAGGGACTAGTAATCCACCGGTGGTAAACCGGGCGAAGGCACCGGGAGCGGGGACGCCGGTTCAGCCACATTTGGTGGATCCGCCTCGCCAGAACAACGTTGTGGCACAGCATGTCCCAACACCACCGGGTCATTACTCTAACCCAATGGACAACATTGTTGCCGCCGCGTCACGGCTGGCGGCCATCCCGATCGAAGGCGAGTCTCCGGTGGCAGTCGAGACGCGACGGGTTAGGGAGCTTCTTCAGACAGCTTTGGTTCAGCAGGAGGCTTATTCATATAGTCGCGAGAGGATCCATTCTACTCCCCGCCCAAGCCGGAGCTACAGCAGGCGTATGGATGAACCAGCCGTATCAAGCAATGCGCGGAACCGTGATCCACCCCGAGGCCATAACCCGGCAGGAGGTGATGCTCAGGAGGTGGTGGATCGCACTAGAGCTCATCGAGAAGCCGAGTTAGCAGCACAGCATGAGGCCCGCCAACTTACTCCGGTTCGTCCAACCACATCGGTGGAACCAGGGGTTACCTCTAGCTCTTCGGGAGTACCGTGTCTTGTCCCAGTGCTGCGCAACGTGTGCCTGCCCAAGGATTTCAAAGGCCCACAAAAAGTACCGAATTACACCGCTGATTTATGCCCAGAGTCATGGGTGGAAAGCTATGAGATGGCAATGGAGATGCTGGACGTGGACGATGCGGCGTGCGCTAAATACTTTACCATGATGTTAGAAGGAACGGCTCGAACTTGGTTGAAAAAGTTACCAGCTAACTCCATTGGATCATGGGCCGAGCTGAGGGCCCGGTTTATCCAGAACTTCAAGGATACGTGCAAGCAGCCCATGTCAATTGTGAACCTAGCTGCCTGTGTCCAGGAGGAAGGAGAGTCAACAACCCATTGGGTGCGCCGGGTTTCGGAGATTTTGCATTCATCGGACCGCATTAACGCTGACACAACAGTTTTAACATTGGAAGGCAATTTCCGGCTTGCACCTCTGAAGCTGAAGTTGGGATGGCTCAAACGCCACTACAATGATATGGGGACTCTCATGGCTGCTCTGGTGAAATATGCCGACTCTGATGGTACCAAGGACCCCGAGTCTGACGATGACAAGACAGGGAAGGGAAAGAAGAGCGGACATACCAAGGGGCAGCAGCACAACCCAGCGGGCCATGGAACCAACGGTAAGCGTAAAGCAGACAATAGCTTGGACTTTGTGGCTAATACCAACGCGCAGGATAAAGGCCAACGGCGTAAAGGTAAACCGCCCCAGCGCGGTGGAGGACCAAGTCCTAATCCGGACCGCCTGTCTTATCTGTTGAACCAGCCTTCCCCAAAGCACGGGACGAAGGAGAACCCGTCCACGCACGTCTGGAATGATTGTTACATCATGCAAGAGTTCAAAAACTCTGATGTTTTCCGGTATGATCATGGACCAGGTGGCGGTTCAGGCCCCGGATCTCATGGGCCGGGTTACGGTGGAGGTAATTCCGGTTCAGGCTTTCATGGCAACCAGAGTGGACAGGGTAATCAAAGCAATCCGGGCAACCAAGGTTGTTATAATAATCATGGGAATCCGCAACAGCAACAGCAGCAATCGGGTTACCAGAGCAACCCGAAGCAGTTGAATAGCGGGCAGTACCATGTCTTCACCACTAGCCTGGACAAGCGCGATCAGAAGCTTCTTAAAAGGGAAGTGAACTCCGTTGAATCGGCGGTTCCCCGATACTTGCGCTGGTCTGAACAGCCTATTTTCTGGAGTCGAGAGGATCATCCACCCCGGGTTGATAATCCGGGTCATCTGGCGTTGGTGGTGACACCTCAGGTGGGAGGTTATAAGTTCACCAAAGTACTCATGGATGGGAGGAGTAGTATCAATATCCTTTATTATGAAACCTTCCGTCGCATGGGATTAACAGATAAAAATCTTAAATCGTCCAACACGGTCTTTCATGGTGTGGTACCTGGTAAATCGGCATATCCTGTTGGTAAGATAGCTCTGGAGGTTGCTTTTGGCGACGAGCATGATTCGAGATCAGAGAAGTTGACCTTTGAGGTGGTGAAAATCAAGAGCCCATATGATGCCCTGTTTGGACGACCGGCTTATGCTAAGTTTATGGCAAGGCCCTGTTATGTCTATCTGCAGCTCAATATGCCGGGTCATAAGGGGACTATCACAGTGCACGGGAGTTGCAAGATCGCTTTGGAATGTGAAGAGGGCGATGCGGCATACGCTGAGTCAGTTTGTGCAACTGAGGAATTGAAGTTCTATAAGGACAATGTTGATCCGGCAGATATGACTTCATTGAAGAAACCAACTACAGAGCATGATCCGGCCCTAAAGTTTAAATCGGCTGATGAGACTAAGCTTGTTGACTTCGTGCTCGGCGATTCGTCCAAGCATTTTAGCATCAGCGCTAACTTGGATCCGAAATAGGAAAGCGCGCTCATCGAGTTCATCCGTGAGAATCGGGACATCTTTGCATGGAAGCCTTCTGACATGCCAGGTGTAGCGAGAGAACTCGCTGAGCACACTCTTAATGTGGACCCCAAGTTTAAACCGGTCAAGCAATTTCTTCGCCGGTTCAATGAAGAAAGACGCAAGGCTATTGGAGAAGAAGTTGCCAGGCTTTTGGCGGCTGGGTTTATCATAGAAGTATTTCATCCTGAGTGGCTGGCTAATCCGGTGCTGGTTCTCAAGAAGAACGGCACTTGGCGTATGTGTGTGGACTACACAGATCTCAACAAAGCATGTCCAGCAGATCCATTTGCCCTCCCTCGTACTGATCAAATCATTGATGCTATGGCGGGTTGTGAGCGTTTGAGCTTTTTGGATGCATATTCTGGTTATCATCAAATCAAAATGGCAGTTAAGGACCAGGAGAAGACAGCCTTCATAACTCCTTTTGGAGCCTTCTGTTATGTGTCTATGCCTTTTGGGCTAAAGAGTGCCTAGGCGACCTATCAGCGGTGTGTGCAGAATTGTCTTCATGATCAAATTGCCTGCAATGTTCATGCATATGTAGATGATATTGTGGTGAAATCAAGGAAGAAGGAGACATTGATTGATGACTTGAAGGAGACCTTTGATAACCTGCGGGTTTATAACATGATGCTTAATCCGGCCAAGTGCGTCTTTGGTGTACCAGCAGGCAAGCTGTTGGGCTTTTTGGTGTCTAACAGGGGAATTGAAGCTAATCCGGAAAAGATCAAAGCCATCACCTCTTTGGCCAAACTGAAGTGTATCAATGATGTTCAATGCCTGGCAGGCCGGATTGCTGCATTGAGCCGGTTTATTAGTCGCCTTGGTGAGAAGGCCATCCCTTTGTATCAGATGCTGAAGAAGACGGATAACTTCGTCTGGAGTGATGCCGCTAATGAAGCGTTTGAGGACTTAAAGCGGCAGCTGGCTAATCCGCCGATTCTCGCTGCTCCGGTTGAGAAAGAACCATTGTTGCTATATGTGACAGCTAACGCCCGGGCTGTTAGTGTGGCTATTTTGGTGGAGCGCAAGGAGGCAGGAAAGGAATATCCGGTTCAGCGGCCGGTTTACTATATCAGTGAGGTACTTATTGAGTCCAAGCAGAGGTACCCGCATTGGCAGCAGTTGGTGTATGGAGTTTTCATGGCAAGCCGGAAGCTTAAGCAATATTTCCAAGGTCATCCCATCACGGTGGTCAGCTCTGCTCCTTTGGGGGATATAATCCAGAATAGGGAAGCAACTGGCCGGATTGCTAAGTGGGCCATCGAGCTCGGGCCTCACGGGTTGAAATACATACCCCGAACGGCGATCAAATCTCAGGCACTTGTGGATTTCATCAATGATTGGACAGAATTACAAGCGCCAGAAGAGAAGCCGGATCATACTTATTGGACTATTCATTTTGATGGGTCCAGGCAATTGGAGGGCTCGGGGGCTGGAGTCGTATTAACTTCCCCACGAGGTGATAAGTTTTGTTATGTTCTTCGTCTAATGTTCCCTTGCACTAACAATGCAGCTAAATATGAGGCCTTACTCCATGGTCTTCGGATGGCTAAGGAGATGAACCAAAGCCGAGTTAAGTACTTCGGTGACTCGGACCTGGTGGCTCAACAAGTGTCCGGCACTTGGGACTCCAAGGATCCACTCATGGCAGCGTATCGTCGTGAGGTGGATATCGCTGCAGGTCACTTCAAAGGTTATCAGGTGGATCATGTGGACCGGCGGAAGACTGAAGCGGCGGACGCTTTAAGCCGTTTGGGTTCTCAGCGTAAACCGGTTCCACCTAATGTCTTCCTAGATGTAGTCCATAACCCGTCCGTCAAGCTCCCTGGTGAAGAGGATTTGGCTATTCCCGATCCGGAAGCTCAGTTCGTGGCGGCCCTTCATGTTATTCTGGATTGGACGGTTCCATATATGGCGTATATGAACCGAGGCGAGTTACCAGAGGATGAAACTTTGGCTAGGCAGATAATCCGGCGGTCCAAGTCCATGACTATTATCAATGGAGAGCTACATCATTGCAGTGTGACAGGGGCGTTTCAACGGTGTGTGTCTCCTGAAGAAGGCCGTGAAATTTTGTGTTAGATCCACGAAGGAGATTGTGGTCACCACGCCGGTTCAAAGTCTTTGGTGGCCAAGGCGTTTCGTCATGGTTTCTATTGGTTAACGGCTCATGCTGATGCCGAGGATTTAGTCAAAAGGTGTGATGGCTGTCAGAAGTTCTCACGATGGGCTCATGTACCGGCTCAAGAGTTGAGGATGATTCCAATTACTTGGCCGTTTGCAACTTGGGGGCTGGATATGATTGGGCCCTTCAAGAGATCCAAGGACAAGAAGACCCACCTTTTGGTGGCGGTTGATAAGTTCACGAAGTGGGTGGAGGCAGAGCCAGTCAGTAAGTGTGATGCAGCTACGGCGGTTCAATTCATCAAAAAGGTGATCTTCCGGTTTGGCTTTCCACACAGCATTATAACAGACAATGGTACCAATCTGTCAAAGGGTGCCATGAAGGAGTTCTGTCAACGTGAGCACATCCGGCTTGACGTATCATCAGTGGCTCACCCCCAGTACAATGGTCAATTGGAGAGGGCCAATCAAGAGATCTTGAGAGGCATCAAACCCCGGCTTATGGTTCCTTTGCAACGGACGCCGGGTTGTTGGGTTGAGGAGTTACCTTCTGAGTTATGGAGCATCAATACCACACCCAACAGATCGACAGGGTACACACCATTCTTCATGGTTTATGGAGCGGAAGCGGTTCTTCCTAGTGACATCCATCAGGACTCACCTCGTGTAGCGGCATATGTTGAAGCTGACAACGAGAAGGCACGGCAGGAAGCTCTTGACCTGTTAGATGAGGAGCCTGACATAGCAGTAGCCCGTTCGGCGATTTATCAGCAAGATTTGCGTTGTTATCATAGCCGCCGGGTTAGAACCAGAACCTTTCAAGAAGGCGAGTTGGTGCTTCGACTCATCCAGGATCAGACGGATATGCACAAGCTATCCCCCCCCCCTTGGGAAGGACCCTTTGTGGTCAGCAAGAATCTGCACAACGGGTCATACTACCTAATCGATGTTCGAGAGCGCAAAGACTCACGTAAATTGGAGGAGGAGACCAACCGGCAGTGGAATATTGCTCATCTTCGGCCCTACTATACTTGAGGCATAGGCTCTGCTTATGTACATATTATGACATTGTATATATTATGATCAATATAATAAACCGGAACCTCAGCTAAAGCGAGGTATCTGTTGTTTTTCTTACATCATGTGTGGTTACGTGGAGCTTCTAAAGCGACGTCCGGTTTACCCCTTGATTCAGCTTCTCAAAGCTTTATATTATATCACTTGGGGGCTTGGTCGTATCTGAACCATAGCTACACCTCTTGATCGGCGCAGTGCCACAGCATCACTAGGGGGCTTGGTCATATCCGAACCATAGTCACACCTCTTGATCGGCTCAAAGCCAAATCAATCCGGGGCCAAAGAGAGTGTTATAAAACAACAACTCCGACATGGACACCTACTGAGCACAGCTCAAAATGTTACTTGGGGATTCTTTGAAGTCGAAATGAACAAAGAATCTACTTGTAATAGGCTATCAAGCCATGGCTTGGAAGCCTGGTGTCTACACCTAAAACCCCGGGTTAACCTGCCTATTTAAGTAAGTCACTCCGCCCAGGTAAACCTGGTATGACCCTTCGAACTTTGACAAGTTACTCTAAAATAAAGACCCTGAACTTGTCAAGTTAAAACGATGATTGGTTAAGGATTGAGGACCATCTTAAAAGGCTTTGTGAAATGGTTTAACTCAGTGGCCTGGCATCCCATGAAAAGCCTCGAATTTGGGGCCTGGCAGCCCGTGAAAAGCCTCGACTACGACGGTTTTTATTTGCCTTTTGCTAAGTTTTTCTTTCTTTTGACAAGATTTGTGATATTTTTAAACCAGTGTTCATCAACCCGGTTAGGCTGTCAAACTACAAGTTGTCAGTACATGATCAAGTTGTAATCCGGAGATTATCAGCCCGGTCTGGTTTTGACTCAAAGTCACAAGTATGGAATAAACCGGTGTTTATCACAACCCGGAACGGTTTTATTGTAAACTGGCATCGTATAACAGGAGTTACTTGTCCTCCGGAGTAGGGTTATGACCCTCACTACAAAGTTTGTCAGCCAACATTATGCCTAAAGGTCACAGGTATCATATATTTCCATATTGGGTTATATTTTTTAAGCTTGGTTATAAACCTTGGTCATATATATATTTGGGTATTGTGACCCGCCCGGTGGTAAACCGCCAGGGCGCTTTAAGCTTCTTATCTGCATGGATGGCTTGGATAAATGTCTATGGATTATGAACATCATATCTTAAACATGGCGGATTAGCAAGCATCAGTCGTAGATAAATATGCACGAAGGCATAACAGACCAAGTGTTTTGACTAGCCTATTACAAGGCGTTTCAGTGCACAAAAGGATAATTGTTTTCTCAAATACGTGTTGCAGCATGTAGAAGACTAAACCAGCCTCCGGATCATGATTCGTCACCAGCTTGGCATGACGGCTGCGGATCATCTTGCACCGGTTCAACTCCCTCCTCTCTACCCAGTGGCTGGAAGTCAACAGTTGCCCAGTCGATCCCAGTTAGGGCTTGGAATACAGCTTCATCGCTTATAAGCGTGGACGGTTCAATGTCAGGGGCATAAGTGTGCTTATGGATTGGTGGGATAAGATTTTGAGCTTCCGGAATTGGTGCAGCAACCCGTCTGTTCTTATCATCATAACTAGCCTGGTAGTACGAGAGATCTGCCTCTTCAGCCAGTTGACAAGCCAATGGACGTACTTCCCGGTTTATGGTTCGGAGATCATCATTGCCGAATTCTGTTCCGTCTTCTTTCAAACTGGGATAGCCTTGGGCTGCTTCCACTGGATCAAAGTCAGGTACCCATGCTTTTGCCCGAGTTAGTGCGGTCAGAGCGCCCGCTCTTGCGGCAGACTTTTTTAGCTCTTCTACCCGGGGAGGAAGCATAGATAACCTTTCTAAGGTTTCCTTGATCAAGGTGGGAGGAGGCTTATTGCGTCAAGCGGTATAGATGATCCGCTACGCGCCGGTGTACAACTGCTCTATCAGAGTGTAGATAGTCTTCAGCTTCTTCTATACATCAGAGCCCAGATGGCTAATGCGAGTTCCTACACCATTGTAGACATCAGTAAACCGACAACACATGGGAAGACATGTTGAAAGTATAAGGAAAAGATGTTTACCGAACACAGCAGCAGTCATGGCATGAATCTGCCGCTTTACACCGGTTAGTTCATCAACCACCGGTTTAAGAGTTGCTCCTGCATCTTCGGCCCTTTTTCGCAAAGCGGATTTTTCTGTCTCGCAATCCGCCCGCTCCTTGTTGAAGCCCTCTTTCAGTTTCTCCATAGCGCCTAGAGCGCTAGTCAACACTTCCTTGGCTTTAGAGGTTTCGGCTTGCTGGGATTTGAGGTTCTCTTGCGGATCAGCGGTTTGACTTTCCTTCTTACTCAGCTCAGCCTATAAAGAGACAGATATATCATGAGTTGACAGTACATATTTGAAGTACCAAGCACATAACAAGTTATCCCTTGGTACTTGGGGGCTAATGCATATTTGCTCTTTATCAGAAACTTCTAAGAGTCCCAAGCACAATACAAGTATTAATCTTGGCACTTGGGGGCTAATGTGTGTTTTCTCATAATTGCTGATATGGGAATTCTTCTAAAGTCCCGGTTCATCTTTATAAAGTTAAACCGGCCCTTGGGGACTATACCAGCGAAAAAAGATGCAGTGTTGCAAATATAACGATTGTTATTAAAAGTCCCGGTTTCGATTGATATCATAAACCGTCACTTGGGGGTACTGGAGTTGATATTTGGAATTCACAAGAGAGACAATTAAGCAGAGTTGAGTATTAATTACCTCATATCGCTCTTTCATCAAATTTACCAAACCGGCTTCATAGTCACGGCTGGTGTACATACGGTTCAAGAAGCCGGAGTGAAGGTCTTGAGCATTGAGATGGGCATAATTTGACAAATCGATGTTCCATTTGCCTTTGCCAATGGCAGAGAGCTCGTCCTTGGCAGTATGCTTTGACAAAGCGACAGGATTGCCAGGAGTGGTGTGGCCAGTGCCAGTAATCATAATGTCATCATCTTTGTCATCAGCAGCCGTTACTTGGGTTGGCGGTTTGACAGTACCTTTAACTGGACTGACCGGTTTGTCATCAGTTCGGACAGGGCTGGTTGGCTGGTCAGCATGGCTTGTGGTGTCAACTTCTACCTGCTCAGCAACAAACTCATGATCTTGAGGCGGTGGGTCATTAAGCATGGCGTCAACGTCGGTCTCTTCAGGATCTGGAGTTTTTTCCGGTTCAACAGCCATGTTATCATCAGCCGGATTATTCAACCAAGCCTTCTTGCTGGGGCTAGGCTTGGCGCTGAGAAAAATAAACATGAGGATCAGTACAGTATATAAAAATAACATATCAAGGATAAAAGCAAGTATATAGCTCACCCAAGAACTGTTTTGAGGGGTGGAAGTTTTGTGGCCGACGACTCGCCAGAAGATGAGTGAGAAGTACCCTGATAATTTGTATCAGACGGGTTAAGAGGCTGGCGGAAACAACCCGCTTTGGGGCATGAAGTGTCAAGGGGATAAGAGACCTCTGATCGGCGTTTCCAAACCAGAGTGTTCGGTAAACCGGCGGAGGTAACTACCTGGCCGCTGTGCCGGGTTGTGCGGCGAGCCTCGTGCTGCTGCGTCTTCAAAAGAAAGTTTAGGTCCAAGTAAGCAAGGGGGTGAGAAAATTTACTTTCCGGTTTGCTCGACAGATTTTTAATGTTGGCAGAGGATCTGAATCGGAGGAAAGAATGATTACCTCTACATCATCAGCGTGACAGCCTTCAGCGTCGTCCTGATAATAATCATTGTCAATGAGGTGTACGAAAAATGAACCAAGAGACTCAAGTTCTACATCTGATTCGGGGTTACCCACATCATCATCAGCATTTGGCTCGGAGGATGCAGTGGTCCTTTTCTTGGCAGGTTTTTTAACAACCTTTGTCTTTGGGCGAACTGGCTTGGCCGGCTTGTCTTGCGGTTTTACTGGTTTCTCTTGTGGCTTTTTATTCCAGAACGGATCATCACCCTGTCAAAATCAGACAAACTCTCAGGAAATATGTTGAAAAGAGGTAAATTACAGTAAGGAAGTTAGATAATTCTTACAGATGGCGGTTTGTTAAAGGTACAGAAAGGACTTAGTCCGGTTTGGCTGCAGACGGCCTCCGGTTCATTCAACATTTTCTTGACAGCCTCAGTAATCTCAACTTCTGTCAGTTGAATATTAATGTGCCGTTGAGGGTCGGTCAAACTCCCTGTATATTCACACATCAAGCCGAGGCGCCGGCTTAAGGGTAGGATGCTCCAACCAATCCAGCAACGAGCAAAATCAACACCTGTTAAACCATTAGCCATAAAGGCTCTGAGCTTCGACAGCTATGGGGCATAGTTGGCCCTTTCTTCTGCAGTCAACCTCTGAGGAAAAGGATGTGTATTACTAAGGTGGTGAGGGCGGTAACCCGGCAAGGGGTTCTCATCGGTTGGAGATGTATCTTTGCAGAAAAACCAAGTCTGGTTTCACTCTTTGGGGTGACTATGGAGCTTGGGATGAGGGAAAGTAACTTCCTTCCTTTTCTGAACCGCCATTCCACCCAATTCCGTATTGGGTCCATCCGTGAACTCTGTGCGGCGGTTTAAGTGAAAGAAATCCCTAAACAGTTCGACTGTAGGTTCCTCTTGTAGATAAGTCTCACAGAAGACTTGGAAGTGGCAGATGTTGGTCACAGAATTTGGACCAATGTCTTGAGGGTGCAGCTGAAAACTGGCCAGTACATCTCAGAAATTTTTTGAACCGGGAGGGCTGAAATCTCGACCCAGGTGATCAGCAAACACGACTACCTCTCCGTCTTTGGGTGTAGGAGGATTTTCCGGGCCAGGGACCCTCCAGTGGATGACATCTTTTTTGGCTAAAGCGCCCATTGCAACATAGTTGTTTAACTGATTTTTAGTTACTCGAGAAGGAGCCCAATTGCATTCATAGACTTGCTTAGCCATGGCAATCTGAAACATCATTATTGCCGGCTTAAGATTTATAGTGGACAACTATAAAACGGTATGAAGATGTAAACATATTGTTAAACCGGAGTTGGTTATTTGTGAACCGGAATCTGTCAATGGGGATAGTACAATGAAGAATGCATTGGCGGTTCAACATGGGACTAATGGTATCTACCGGACCATCATTTTTTCTATGAGGTTAAACCGCCTAATCTGTTATTGAGGATACAAGCCTAAAGATGTATAAGTGAAGGAAAAACAAGTTTCACAGTTTGGCATGGGAATTTCAGATCTACCATGCGTTGGATAATCAAAATATATTCTGGTCTAATCTCAAGCGCTCAAAAAGTTAAGTAAGTTCAGATGAGTTTTGATATCAAGCAGATGCCTGAACAAGAAGAAAGGAGTTTAAACTACAAAAGGCACTGAAAACAATCAGATCTAACTGGCCGTAGGTATTACTGAAGAACAGCTTCAAGAAATTTGGAAAGCTATGAAGAACACCGAACCCTAATGGTGGATCTTGGGTGAGGAGAAGAGGAACTTACTGGTGCAGGAGGAAGCAGCGGAGGATCACCGCGTTTCTCTGATACGGTCAGGTTGATGCAGCGGCCTTTGTCGAAGCAGAGGCGAAGGACGACGGTGGCGGCAGAGCTCGAGGGTCGATCGGCGCAAGGAAGACGACGACGCGAAGAGGCACGAGGGGGAAAAGTGAAAGGGACCCCTCGGCCTTATTTATAAAGTGAATGGGTAAAAGGCAGGCGCGAGAATTGAGGAGCCTAGAAAATGGGATAAGTGACAGCTCTGTTGCCTCGATTGTCGGAGGCCCATTAATGAAGGTGGGTCATGCACAGTTCTTAAAATAACAGATGACGTCATGGCGACTTGTCATGATCCTGGAAAGTGACGTCATGGCGGTTTACAAGACTTCGGTGAAGCTGACGATGCGTTGAGGTTTGACATGAACCAGTTCAAATCAATCTGGGGCCTAATGTTGGGGATATTACCACTGGGTGTAAACCGGCCAGGAGAGGCCGGGTTAACCCCATAGTGGCTCATTATGTCTGAAGCCCATGAAGATAGAGACAATGACGATTTATGAAGGCCCAAGGCCCAGAGTCGGTTAAGGCCCGTAGATGTAAACCGACATTAGTACGTAAACTCGTGTTGTAAGATAAAAGAGCAGAGACCAAGTCGGACACGTTTATGAGCCGGCCTCAGGATTCTGTAAACCGACGGGCGTCAACCCATGTATATAAGGGGACGACCCGGCGGCGGTTCAAGGACAACAGACAACAACTCGAGACTCAGGCAAAGCGTATTCGCTCCCTGGTCATCGAAACCCTAGCAATTCCACAATAACTGGATTAGGCTTTTATCTTCACCGCAAGGGGCCGAACCAGTATAAACTCTCTGCGTCCCTTGTCCGCTTTAACCCCTTTAAGCTAACCCGCGTGATGGCTCCACGACTAAGTCCTTTCCTTAGGACATCTGCCGTGACAAAACCACGACAGCGGGCGCGTGGCCTCGAACTTGGGGAGCACTGCGTTCACTTCATGAGTGAACTGTTTGAAGATGCGGTGAGAAGCTGGGGCTTGCGCGTGGCCCAAGATGAAGGCGATTGCACGCGGCTCCTGGAAGCCCCTAGCCCCCTCGTCCTGATGGTGATCGTCGTTCCTTCTTGGTGGTGGTGGCAGCGGGGGAAGACCGGCATTGCCCTGAGGGCGATCCTCACGAGGTTGGTCCCTCCAGGAGCCCTCGCGAGGATGGTCCTGCCAGCGGTCCTCACGGGGCCTGTCGTGCGACTCTTGGCACAGGCCACGGTCGTCCCAGTGTCCGCCTCCACGTCCTCCTCCACGGCCGTAGCCCCGGTCGCTGCGCTCGGGGCGTCGACCGAAACGTCCTTCGCGAATGGCTCTGAGCTCTTGACAGTCACTGGTGTTGTGGGTGTTCAGATTGTGGAAGGCGCAGAACGGTCAGCTGTTCTGGGATGACTCAGGCTGATCTCTGCCCCGCTTGGTGTCGGGCTCCACTGCTAGCACTGCCGCTTCCTTGCGCTTCACGTCCTTGGCCTTGGCTTTCTTCTCTTCTGTGCCCGCGGCTGGCAGCTCGAGGAGGGAGAGGCGCCCCTCCTCAGCTCTTGCGCACTTGGTCGCCAGGTTGAACAGCTCCTGAGAGGTGCACATCTCCTCATGGATAGCGAGCTCTTCCTTCATCTTGACGTCACGGACGCCGTCTGAGAACGCGGAGATGATGGCCTCGTCCGTGACCTTGGGGATCTTGAGGCGAGTGTTGTTGAAGCGCTGGATATACTTCTGGAGGGTCTCCCCTGGCTGTTGCTTGATGCGGCGCAGGTCACCCACGGCCGGCGGGCGGACGCGGGTGCCCTGGAAGTTGGTGACGAAGCGGTCGCGCATCTCATCCCAGGAGGAGATCGATCCGTGCTGCAGGTTTAGGAGCCAGGAGCGGGCACCATTCTTGAGAGCCATAGGGAACCAGTTTGCCATGACTTTCTCGTCGCCGTTGGCCGCTTCGATGCTCAGCTCGTAGAGCTGCTGGAACTCCGCAGGATCGGAGGTGTCGTCGTAGCGGGGAGGCAGATCCGGCTTGAACTTGCCTGGCCAGGCGACGCTACGCAGCTCGGGGGTGAAGGCGCGGCAGCCGGCCGTGGTTGCCGGTGCCCGCCTTGGAGGTGGAGCTTGGTCTTGATGAGGTCTGCGCGGCGCCACCGCAGGCGGCGCGCGGTCTTGACGAGGCGGCGCGGGGAGCGTAAGTGCAGCTTCTCGCGGCCTAGGGATTTCTTGGCAGCTTCTCTCTTCGCGCGCGGGCGCCGGACGTGGCGGATCACGCCGTGGGGCCGCACGCCTTGGCGCCAAGGTGTAGTCTTGGCGCAAAGGTGGTGGCGGTGCGCCATGAGCCATGTCGCCTGTGGCTGGCGGAGGGTGAGGCAGAGAGGGGGACGGCGTCGGGGAGCCCCCTGCGGCGCGGACGAGCTCGACGACGCGGTCGAGCCACTCCTCGTAGAGGTCGTCAACCAGGTGGTAGCGCAGGAGCTCGTTCTCTGCGAGGAGTGCGGCCCGCGCCCCCATGGGAGCGCGGCATGCGTGAGACGAAGAACCGGCCGGGGTCAGCGACGGAGTGGCGGTGCGGCCGTCCTGCCGCACCGTTGGATGCAGCGAGGACGCTTGCTGCTCGTTCCCCGCCGGGCCGGTGACGGCGTTGGCGGCAGGAGACAGAGAACGACGAGGTGGCCAGCCGACGGGAGCTGTCTGAGCAACACGGGCGGTGAGGGCAGCCCGGCGCTCAGCTTGAGCACGGCGAGCGTCCGCCATGAAGACGACGGAGCGACGAATTGATGGAAGGGAAGCTACGGCGCACCCCTACGTGGCGCGCCAAATGTTGGATGTGGGGTTCCGACAAACCCTTAAGGTTCGAACTCTGGGGTCCGCACGAAGTCTTTCCCCCTACCGATCCACGCCCTAGCTCGCTAAGATATTGTGGACGAACTCGACGAACTCGCAACACACAAAAGACACGAGATTTATACTGGTTCGGGCCACCGTTGTGGTGTAATACCCTACTCCAGTGTGTGTGGTGGTTGATTGCATCTAGGGCCGATGATGAACAGTACAAAGGGGAAGAACAGCCTCCTGAGGTTGAGGTGTTCTTGTGCTTGCCGAACTTGTGCGAGTGAGGATTCGATGCCCCTACAGTGGTGGCTAGCTCAACTTATATAGGCCCTAGTCCTCTCCCCAAATATTGAGCGGGAAGGGAGCCAATAACGGCGGGCAAATTTGAAGGGGGGCAGCTAGTACAAGCTATCTTGACAAAATTGGTCTTCGCATGCGAAAGGCTCTGGTGGTGATGCCGTCTTGGGCTCCACGGTGACCTCCGTCCTGCCGTCCTTCTGGTCTTGGTCTCGTTGCACCGATATGGCAACCTTTGCCTGATGCCTAGGTACTCCTCACTTGCGCTGGCCTCCTTAGCACCAAAGCGGAAACAAGGACGCTGCACGCGCTGGCGCCCGCCTGGTCTCGATCGTCATGGCTCACGTCACGAGAGCCTCGTGAGGTTTGCCCCGCCTTGATATCTCCGCTCCTCGTGAGCCTGCCTGGCTAGGCCACTCCTGAGGAGGTCTTGCATCGTCCGCCTCGCGAAGCTTGGCCCCTCGCGAGGGTCTTGGATGCCTTGTTGATGAAGATGGGCCCTACGGCCCATTGGCTTAGCCACGCCATGGGCAGCAGGCAAGCAAGTCCGGGGACCCCCGTTCTGAGAACGCCGACAGTGCCAAACGTCACAACGTAACTGGGTGGCTATAAAGGTGCACTACGGGTATCTCCGAAAGTGTCTGTTGGGTTGGCACGAATCGAGACTGGGATTTGTCACTCCGTGTGACGGAGAGGTATCTCTAGACATCATCATAATGAGCTCAATGTGATCAAGGAGTTACGGACGAGTAAAGAGACTTGCCGGTAACGAGATTGAACAAGGTATAGGGATACCGACGATCAAATCTCGGGCAAGTATCATACCGGTAGACAAAGGGAATTGTGTACGGGATTGATTGAATCCCCGACATCGTGGTTCATCCGATGAGATCATCGTGGAGCATGTGGGAGCCAACATGGGTATCCAGATCCCGTTGTTGGTTATTGGACGGAGAGATGTCTCGGTCATGTCTACATGCCTCCCGAACCCGTAGGGTCTACACACTTAAGGTTCGATGACGCTAGGGTTATAGTGAAAGTTTGTACGTGGTTACCGAATGTTGTTCGGAGTCCCGGATAAGATCCTGGATGTCACGAGGAGTTCCGAAATGGTCCGGAGGTGAAGATTTATATATTGGAAGTCATCATACGGTCACCGGAAGTATTCGGGGGTTTGCCGGTATTGTAGCGGGACCACCGATGGGGTTCCGGGGGTCCACTGGGAGGGTCCACCTACCCCGGAGGGCCCTATGGGCTGTATGTGGAAGGGAACCAGCCCCTAAGTGGGCTGGGCGCCATCCCCCCTTAGGGCCCATGCGCCTAGGGTTAGGGGGGGACCCTAAAGGGGGCGCCCCCCCTTGGCTTGGGGGGCAAGCCCCCTCCCCCTGGCCGCCGCCCCCCTCTAGATCTCATCTAGAGGGGCCGGCCCCCTTTCCCCTTCGCCCTATAAATAGAGGGGTGGAGCGAGGGCAGCAGCACCTCATCCAAGGCGCAGCCCTCCCCCTCTCCAACACCTCCTCCTCCTTCCGCGGTGCTTGGCGAAGCCCTGCCGGAGTACCACGCTGCTCCAACACCACCACGCCGCCGTGCTGCTGCTGGAGTTGTCTTCCCCAACCTCCCCCTCTCTCCTTGCTAGATCAAGGCGTGGGAGACGTCACCGGGCTGCACGTGTGTTCAACGGGGAGGCGCCGTTGTTCGGCGCTTAGATCGGAATCAACCGCGATCTTAATCGCTATGAGTACGACTCCTTCATCCACGTTCTTGTAACTCTTCCGCATCGTGATCTCAAGGGTATGAACATGCACTCCCCTCTCTCTCGTTGCTAGTCTCTCCATAGATTGATCTTGGTGATGTGTAGAATTTTTTTAATTTCTGCAACGATCCCCAATAGTGGCATCATGAGCTAGGTCTATGCGTAGTTTCTATGCACGAGTAGAACACAAGTTGTTGTGGGCGTCGATTTTTTCAATTTACTTGCCGTTACTAGTCTTATCTTGATTCGGCGGCGTCGTGGGATGAAGTGGCCCGGACCAACCTTGCACGTACGCTTACGTGAGACAGGTTCCACCGACTGACATGCACTAGTTGCATAAGGTGGCGAGCGGGTGTCTGTCTCTCCCACTTTAGTCGGATCGGATTCGATGAAAAGGGTCCTTATGAAGGGTAAATAGAAATTGGCATATCACGTTGTGCTTTTTGGCGTAGGTAAGAAACGTTCTTGCTAGAAACCTATAGCAGCCACGTAAAAACTTGCAACAACAATAGAGGACGTCTAACTTCTTCTTGCAGCATATGCCGTGTGATGTGATATGGCCAAACGGATGTGATAAATGATATATGTGATGTATGAGATTGATCATGTTCTTGTAATAGGAATCACGACTTGCATGTCAATGAGTATGACAACCGGCAGGAGCCATAGGAGTTGTCTTAATTTATTGTATGACCCGCGTGTCAATGAAAACGCCATGTAATTACTTTACTTTATTGCTAACCGTTAGCCATAGTAGTAGAAGTAATAGTTGGCGAGACAACTTCATGAAGACACGATGATGGAGATCATGATGATGGAGATCATGGTGTCATGCCAGTGACGATGATGATCATGGCGCCCCGAAGATGGAGATCAAAAGGAGCAAAATGATATTGGCCATATCATGTCACTATTTGATTGCATGTGATATTTATCATGTTTTTACATCTTATTTGCTTAGAATGATGGCAGCTTAAATAAGATGATCCCTCGTTAAAATTTCAAGAAAGTGTCCCCCTAACTGTGCACCGTTGCGAAGGTTCGTTGTTTCGAAGCACCACGTGATGATCGGGTGTGATAGATTCTAACGTTCGAATACAATCGGTGTAAGCCAGATTTACACATGCAAAACACTTAGGTTGACTTGACGAGCCTAGCACGTACAGACATGGCCTCGGAACACGGAAGACCGAAAGGTCGAACATGAGTCGTATAGAAGGTACGATCAACATGGAGATGTGCACCGTTGATGACTAGTAAGTCTCACGTGATGATCGGACACGACCTAGTCGATTCGGATCATGTATCACTTAGATGACTAGAGGGATGTCTGTCTGAGTGGGAGTTCATTAAATGATTTGATTAGATGAACTTAATTATCATGAACATAGTCTAAATATCTTTACAATATGTCTTGTAGATCAAATGGCCCACGCTAATGTTGCCCTAAACTTCAATGCGTTCCTAGAGAAAACCAAGCTGAAAGACGATGGTAGCAACTATACGGACTGGGTCTGTAACTTGAGGATCATCCTCATAGCTGCCAAGAAAGCATATGTCCTTGAAGCACCGCTAGGTGACGCACCCATTTTTCCAGCAACTCAAGACGTTATGAACGCCTGGCAGTCGCGTAGTGATGATTACTCCCTGGTTCAGTGTGGCATACTTTACAGCTTAGAACCGGGGCTCCAAAAGCGTTTTGAGCAACACGGAGCATATGAGATGTTCCAAGCTTATGCCCGGGTCGAGAGATATGAAGTCTCCAACAAGTTCTACAGTTGTAAGATGGAGGAGAATAGTTCCGTCAGCGAGCACATACTCAAAATGTCTGGGTTGCACAACCGCTTGTCCCAGCTGGGAGTTAATCTTCCGGATGATGCGGTCGTTGACAGAATCCTTCAGTCGCTCCCACCTAGCTACAAGAGCTTCGTGATGAATTTCAATATGCAGGGGATGGAGAAAACCATTCATGAGGTATATTCAATGCTGAAATCAGCGGAGGTGGAGATCAAAAAGGAACATCAATTGTTGATGGTCTATAAAACCACTAGTTTCAAGAAAGGCAAGGGTAAGAAGAACTTCAAGAAGGACGGCAAGGGAGTTGTCGCGCCCAGTAAGCCAGTTGCCAGGAAGAAGCCAAAGCATGGACCCAAACCTGAGACTGAGTGCTTTTATTGCAAGGGAAACGGTCACTGGAAGCGGAACTGCCCCAAGTACTTAGCGGATAAGAAGGCCGGCAATACCAAAGATATATATGATATACATGTTATTGATGTGTACCTTACCAGCACTCGTAGTAGCTCCTGGGTATTTGATACCGGTGCGGTTGCTCATATTTGTAACTCAAAACAGGAGCTGCAGAATAAGCGGAGACTAGCGAAGGACGAGGTGACGATGCGCGTCGGGAATGGTTCCAAGGTCGATGTGATCGCCGTCGGCACGCTACCTCTACATTTACCTACGGGGTTTGTTTTAAACCTCAATAATTGTTATTTAGTGCCATCTTTGAGCATGAACATTGTATCTGGATCTCGTTTAATGCGAGATGGCTACTCATTTAAATCTGAGAATAATGGTTGTTCTATTTATATGAGAGATATGTTTTATGGTCATGCCCCGCTGGTCAATGGTTTATTCTTATTGAATCTCGAACGTGATGTTACACATATTCATAGTGTGAATGCCAAAAGATGTAAGGTTGATAATGATAGTCCCACATACTTGTGGCACTGCCGCCTTGGTCACATTAGTGTCAAACGCATGAAGAAACTCCATGCAGATGGACTTTTGGAGTCTCTTGATTATGAATCATTTGACACGTGCGAACCATGCCTCATAGGCAAAATGATCAAGACTCCATTCTCCGGAACAATGGAGCGAGCAACCAACTTATTGGAAATCATACATACTGATGTGTGTGGTCCAATGACTGTTGAGGCTCGCGGTGGTTATCGTTATGTCCTCACCCTCACTGATGACTTAAGTAGATATGGGTATGTCTACTTAATGAAACACAAGTCTGAGACCTTTGAAAAGTTCAAGGAATTTCAGAGTGAGGGTGAGAATCAACGTGACAGGAAAATAAAGTTCTTACGATCATATCGTGGAGGGGAATATTTGAGTCACGAATTTGGCACGCACTTAAGGAAATGTGGAATTGTTTCACAACTCACGCCGCCTGGAACATCTCAACGTAATGGTGTGTCCGAACGTCGTAATCGTACTCTGTTGGACATGGTGCGATCTATGATGTCTCTCACCGACCTACCGCTGTCATTTTGGGATTATGCTTTAGAGACTGCCGCATTCACATTAAATAGGGCTCCGTCGAAATCCGTTGAGACGACACCATATGAATTATGGTTTGGGAAGAAACCTAAGCTGTCATTTCTAAAAGTTTGGGGATGCGATGCTTATGTCAAGAAACTTCAACCTGAAAAGCTCGAACCCAAATCGGAAAAATGCGTCTCTATAGGATACCCTAAGGAAACTATTGGGTATACCTTCTACCTCAGATCTGAAGGCAAGATCTTTGTTCCAAGAATGGATCCTTTCTAGAGAAAGAGTTTCTCTCGAAAGAAGCAAGTGGGAGGAAAGTGGAACTTGATGAAGTACTGCCTCTTGAACCGGAAAGTAGCGCAGCTCAAGAAAATGTTTCTGTGGTGCCTGCACTTACTAGAGAGGGAGTTAATAATGATGATCAAGGAACTTCGGATCAAGTTACTACTGAACTTCGTAGGTCCACAAGGACACGTTCCGCACCAGAGTGGTACGGCAACCCTGTGCTGGAAATCATGTTGTTAGACAATGGTGAACCTTTGAACTATGAAGAAGCGATGGCGGGCTCGGATTCCAACAAATGGCTTGAAGCCATGAAATCCGAGATAGGATCCATGTATGAAAACGAAGTATGGACTTTGACAGACTTGCCCGATGATCGGCGAGCCATAGAAAATAAATGGATCTTTAAGAAGAATATAGACGCAGATGGTAATGAGACCTTCCCACCATTAGCGAAGCTGAAGTCCGTCCGAATCATGTTAGCAATTGCCGCATTCTATGATTATGAGATATGGCAGATGGACGTCAAAATGGCATTCCTTAATGGTTTCCTTAAGGAAGAATTGAATATGATGCAGCCGGAAGGTTTTGTCGATCCTAAGAATGCTGACAAGGTATGCAAGCTCCAGCACTCAATCTATGGGCTGGTGCAAGCATCTCGGAGTTGGAACATTCGCTTTGATGAGATGATCAAAGCGTTTGGGTTTACACAGACTTATGAAGAAGCCTGTGTTTACAGGAAAGTGAGTGGGAGCTCTGTAGCATTTCTCATATTATATGTGGATGACATACTATTGATGGGAAATGATATAGAATTCTTGGAAAGCATAAAGGCCTACTTGAATAAGTGTTTTTCAATGAAGGACCTTGGAGAAGCGGCTTACATATTAGGCATCAAGATCTATAGAGATAGATCGAGACGCCTCATTGGTCTTTCACAAAGCACATACCTTGACAAGATATTGAAGAAGTTCAATATGGATCAGTCCAAGAAGGGGTTCTTGCTTGTGTTGCAAGGTGTGAGATTGAGCACGTCTCAGTGCCCAACCACGGCAGAAGATAGAGAAAAGATGAGTGTCATCCCCTATGCCTCGGCCATAGGGTCTATTATGTATGCCATGCTGTGTACCAGACCTGATGTGAACCTTGCCATAAGTTTGGTAGGAAGGTACCAAAGTAAGCCCGGCATGGAACACTGGACAACGGTCAAGAATATCCTGAAGTACCTGAAAAGGACTAAGGATATGTTTCTTGTTTATTGAGGTGACGAAGAGCTCGTCGTAAAGGGTTACGTCGATGCTAGCTTCGACACAGATCTGGATGACTCCAAGTCGCAAACCGGATACGTGTATATTTTGAATGGAGGGGCAGTCAGCTGGTGCAGTTGCAAGAAAAGTGTCGTGGCGGGATCTACATGTGAAGCGGAGTACATGGCAGCCTCGGAGGCAGCACATGAAGCAATCTGGATGAAGGAGTTCATTACCAACCTAGGAGTTATTCCCAATGCGTCGGGCCCGATGACTCTCTTCTGTGACAACACTGGAGCTATTGCCCTTGCCAAGGAGCCCAGGTTTCACAAGAAGACAAGGCATATCAAGCGTCGCTTCAACTCCATTCGTGAAAATGTTCAAGATGGAGACATAGATATTTGTAAAGTGCATACAGACCTGAATGTCGCAGATCCGTTGACTAAACCTCTTCCACGAGCAAAACATGATCAACACCAGAACTCTATGGGTGTTCGATTCATCACAATGTAACTAGATTGTTGACTCTAGTGCAAGTGGGAGACTGTTGGAAATATGCCCTAGAGGCAATAATAGAATGGTTATTATTATATTTCCTTGTTCATGATAATTGTCTATTTTTCATGCTATAATTGTGTTATCCGGAAATCGTAATACATTTGTGAATACATAGACCAAAACATGTCCCTAGGGAGCCTCTAGTTGACTAGCTCGTTGATCAATAGATGGTTACGGTTTCCTGACCATGGACATTGGACGTCATTGATAACGGGATCACATCATTAGGAGAATGATGTGATGGACAAGACCAAATCCTAAGCATAGCACAAGATCGTGTAGTTCATCTGTTAAAGCTTTTCTAATGTCAAGTATCATTTCCTTAGACCATGAGATTGTGCAACTCCTGGATACCGTAGGAATGCTTTGGGTGTGCCAAATGTCACAACGTAACTGGTGGCTATAAAGGTGCACTGCGGATATCTCTGAAAGTGTCTGTTTGGTTGGCACGAATCAAGACAGGGATTTGTCACTCCGTGTGATGGAGAGGTATCTCTGGGCCCACTCGGTAGGACATCATCATAATGAGCTCAATGTGATCAAGGAGTTGATCACGGGATGATGTGTTATGGACGAGTAAAGAGACTTGCCGATAACGAGATTGAACAAGGTATAGGGATACCGACGATCGAATCTCGAGCAATTATCATACCAGTAGACAAAGGGAATTGTGTACGGGATTGATTGAATCCCCGACGTCGTGGTTCATCCTATGAGATCATCGTGGAGCATGTGGGAGCCAACATGGGTATCCAGATCCCGCTGTTGGTTATTGGCCGGAGAGATGTCTCGGTCATGTCTACATGCCTCCCGAACCCGTAGGGTCTACACACTTAAGGTTCGATGACGCTAGGGTTATAGGGAAAGTTTGTACGTGGTTACCGAATGTTGTTTAGAGTCCCGGATAAGATCCCAGACGTCACGAGGAGTTCCGACATGGTCCGGACATGAAGATTTATATATGGGAAGTCATCATATGGTCACTGGAAGTATTTGAGGGTTTGCCGGTATTGTAGCGGGACCACCGAAGGGGTTCCGGGGGTCCACCGGGAGGGTCCACCTTCCCCGGAGGGCCCTATGGGCTGTATGTGGAAGGGAACCAGCCCATAAGTGGGCTGGGCGCCATCCCCCCTTAGGGCCCATGCGCCTAGGGTTGGGAGGACCCCTAAAGGGGGCACCCCCCTTGGCTTGGGGGGCAAGCCCCCTCCCCTTGGCCGCCGCCCCCCTCTAGATCTCATCTAGAGGGGGGCCGGCCCCTTTCCCCTTCGCCATATAAATAGTGGGGTGGAGGGAGGGCAGCAGCACCACATCCAAGGCGCAGCCCTCCCCCTCTCCAACACCTCCTCCTCCTACCACGCTGCTCCAACACCACCATGCCGTAGTGCTCCTGCTGGAGTTGTCTTCCCCAACCTCTCCCTCTCTCCTTGCTGGATCAAGGCGTGGGAGACGTCACCGGGCTGCACGTGTGTTGAACGCGGAGGCGCCGTTGTTCGGCGCTTAGATCGGAATCAACTGCGATCTGAATCGTACGAGTACGACTCCTTCATCCGCGTTCTTGTAACGCTTCCGCATCATGATCTTCAAGGGTATGAAGATGCACTCCTTTCTCTCTGTCATTGCTAGTCTCTCCATAGATTTATCTTGGTGATGCGTAGAAAAAATTTTAATTTCTGCAACGATCCCCAACAGTTTTATGGCGAAGAAACAATGTTAGGAATTCATCCACAGTGAGTTGTCTGCTGAAGAAACATTGTTCCGATTCTGATGAAACAATGTTTTGCACGAGTTTGGATATTCCAACTTGCGAAAGGTTCCCAGAACTCGAGTTTGCTGCTGAAGGAAACATTGTTCGACTCCAGCGAACAATGTTTGGTCAGGAACTGCCAACCACCTCCAACGAGAGTATTTCAGAAGCTACCTCATTAAGTCCTGAAGCCATTAGTCAAACAAAGCTGGTTCACTTTCACACCTAAGCTGGTTCCAGAAGCTAGTTCTCTTTCACACCTATCCAGGGAGGTTGTCCCGATTATAAATAGGCTAGCTCTTCCCTTCGTTGGGGAATTTTGCCATTTTCTATCAAAGACCAAAGACATAGACTCCTCCTGAGATTGGAGAGCTCTTGTTATCCTTATTCTCGTGATTCCTTGTGAAATTGCACCTATTTCATGCTCCACGACTAGATCTTGTTGTGTGGATTAGAGTTTGTGGTTTCCCTTGCGGATTGCACCTATCTCGTGCTCCATGACTTGAGCGTGGTTGTGTGGGGTAGTATTGCGGGTTGTGGATCGGCGAATGTTCGGATTGCAAGCTTCGGTGAGCCTCCTCCTCGTCGGGTCACAATATCTTATTTTCCATTTTCCGGCCGCTTGCAGCTAGCTATCCCCAACCATTTATCAATCCTACGCCATGAAGATCGGACCTACCCTTGTACTCGCTCTTCTTCTAAGACGGGGTCGCATCATCTGGTATTCAGAGCAAGGTTTACATGGTAGGACCTGTATCTTTGTTGCTAGATCTATCCTTTTTAGTTTGGTTTTCCCCATCCTAGAGTCCAAAGCCACAAACAAATCCAACCCTTTGTTTGCTGAGATCTAGTTGTTTGCTTTCCTCTTTGTGTGTGCACCAAGTTCTATCCAAAGTTGCTGCTGTTTTTCTTCGAGTCTTGTTTTTGGATCTATTGTGCTGCAAAAAAAGAGCAAAAAAGGAGAAGAGAAAGTGTTGAGCAAGTGCGTAATCATATTCAGTTTGGTGAGAAATTTCAGAAGTTGAAGTGGCAAGTGTTGCAGCTCAAACGTGGTGCAAGGATCTACAAATTTTTTTCTTGTTCATTTGGTTTGCATCGATTGGATCTCAGCACTAGCCCTCCCTTTTTACCCCACCCCTATCCACCTAGAAACCGTCAGCTTCCTTCCTTTCATTCACCCGTCCACTCCTGATTTCCTACTTCCACACAGCCGCTAAGGAATCATTAGAATTTGGGTAAGCAAGAAGGTGAGGTGAGTGTGTTCCACATATATTCTTCTTTCGTCCACTTGTTTGCAAGAGTTAACATGATAGGATCCAACTCGAGTGTACATGGACATCAACATGTGGAAGATGATCTCCCAAAAACTCGCGCAGCACTTGGTGATATGATTGAGGAGAGTATAGTTTCAGCTATGCAAAGGATGTTCGGTGGTCATCTTCCTATCATGGGTAATGGGGATCAACATCAACATAGCCCCGCTGCCTCGCTGGCCGCCGACAACCGGCAACGTCAAGAACACAACGATCACCACGTTGGTCGTGGAAGAGCGGCAGGAGCTGCTGCCCACGGCACCCCTGCTGTTGGTGCTGAACGGAGGCGTGGCGACTTTTCTGCCCCCTGTGAGGGTGAGCTATATAGAGGAGAATCTCGCGGGTGAGGCCATGACCCCCGCGGGTTTGCTGCTGATCACTGGCGACGAGCGGCCCATGATGGTGATGGCATCTTCCTTGAAGATCTCTCCGAGCATGGTGACGAAGATGAAGGCATGGGGGACTATGAACCCTACTCCCCGCCTCATTGTGGTGTTGTTTTTGGTCGCAATGGTCATCATTATGACCATCGTGATTAGGATGACCATGGAAACCAAGCGAGAGTGAAGCTACATGTGCCATCATTCACGGGAAAACAGGATCCGGATGCATATATTGAGTGGGAAGAGAAGTGTGACCAAATCTTTCGCATCCATGGTTTTTCAGAAGCCAAGAGAGTTGATCTTGCTGTTATGGAGTTCTCTGGTTATGCTCTTACATGGTGGAATCAACTGCACGACGATCGGTTGATGACATGTAATAATCATATCCGCAGCTGGAATTTGATGAAGGAAGTCATGAGGCGCAGTTTTGTTCCATCATACTATGAGAGGTAATTGTACAAGCGGTTGCAGGGGCTCACTCAAGGTTCCCGCACTGTTGAGGAGCACTATAAAGAGATGGAGTTGCTGCTAATTCGGACACGAACCCGTGAAAGGGATGAGGCGAAGATGGCGAGATTTTTACATGGGCTGAATGATGAAATATCAGATTTTGTGGAGATGTTTCCTTATGATACATTACAAGATGTGGTACATCAAGCTATAAGAGTTGAGAAGAAGAATATGCGTAATGGTCGTACTCGTGCTTTCCAAGGCCGCACCACCACGCGCTCATGGCAGCGAACACAACAGCCATATGGTTCTCAGTTTGAGGGTACACCACCTAGGCACCCACATGCCTCGAAGGCTTCCTCACCTGCTATTCGCAATCAAGATAAGAGGCTATCAGCTACAGCAGGAGTATCCTCTGCTCCACCTCCAGAAAAGAGTTCTACACGCAGCAGCGACATTCAATGCCACAAGTGCAAAGGAAGAGGTCATATTTCTTCGGAATGTCCAAGCAAACGAACTATGATCATCAATGAACGAGGTGAATGGGAGTCTGAAAGTGACCCTGAAGGTGGCAATGATGAAGTGGAAGAGGAGCAAGGTTGGGAAGTAGGAGGAACTATTTTATCTCATGAGGAACTTGATGGAGAAGCTTTGGTTGTATGTCGTTCACTTAACGCCCAGGTTGTGGAGGAGGAAAAGGGGCAGCGGCATAATCTTTTCCACACCCGTTGCCTTATCAACTCAAAGATATGTCGAGTGATTGTTGATAGTGGCAGCTGCAACAATATTGCAAGCACGGAGATGGTCAAGAAACTTCAGTTGCAAACAAAACGTCACCCACACCCATACCGCATGCAATGGTTGAATGATTGTGGCGCAATTAAGGTGATTAGCAGCGTGCAAATACCAATTTCAGTTGGGACATATCAAGATGATGTTGAGTGTGATGTGGTGCCGATGCACGCTTGTCACTTGCTTCTTGGACGACCGTGGTTGCATGACCGTGATGTGCAAATCAGCGGGCGTGCGAATCGCTTATGTTTTGTCCATAGAGGAGAAAAGTTCACTTGGCTGCCCATGACACCCGAGGAAGTCTATCTTGATGAGATGAAAAGAAAAGGAAAGAAAAAGGGAGAGAGTGATCATACACAACGAGTGAGCCACCAACATAGTGAGGGAGTGTTTCCACAGCCAAAGCTCCACGCCAAATATGACCAAGCCCCGGGAAAAACAGGGATTAGTTATGATGGCTAGGAAAAGGGATATGCGGGAATTGAGAGAACCTAATACTCCATTCTTTGTACTCATGTACAAGGAAACTTTATTGGCTGCTAACGATTTACCCTCAACTCTTCCTAGTGTTGTTTTTGATCTTTTGCAGGAGTATGGGGATGTGTTTCCCAAGGAGGTACCACCTGGTTTGCCACCGAAGCGGGGCATTGAGCACCAAATCGACTTGGTTCCGGGTGCCCCACTACCAAACCGACCACTGTACCGAGCAAACCCAGAGGAGACGAAGGAAATTCAGAGGCAAGTAGAAGATCTTCTTAACAGAGGGTATGTAAGGGAAAGTCTTTCTCCTTGTGCTGTTCCTATACTTTTAGTTCCAAAGAAAGATGGTACCATGCGCATGTGCACTGATTGTAGATCCATTAACAACATAACTGTGAGATATCGGCACCCTATTCCTAGGCTCGATGACATGCTTGATGAACTTTGTGGCTCCACCATATTTTCCAAAATTGATTTGCGAAGTGGTTACCACCAAATAAGAATGAAAGAGGGTGACAAATGGAAAAATGCGTTTAAGACAAAATTTTGCTTGTATTAATGAATGCACCTAGTACTTTCATGAGATTGATGAATCATGTGCTTACATCCTTCATTGGCAAGTTTGTAGTGGTTTACTTTGATGATATATTGATTTATAGCAAAACTTTGGAGGATCATGTTGGACATATAAAATGTGTGCTTGCTGTCCTACGGGAGGAAAAGTTGTATGCTAACGTGGAAAAGTGCACATTTTGCACAAACAAGGTTGTGTTTCTTGGCTTTGTTGTTTCAGCAAAAGGTGTGGAGGTCGATGAAGAGAAGATCAAGGCTATTCGTGAGTGGATGCCTCCACAAAATGTGAGCCAAGTACGTAACTTCCTCGGACTTGCAGGTTTCTACCGTCGGTTCATGAAGGATTTCAGCACCATTGCTGCACCCATGAATGAGTTAACGAAGAAAGACACCCCATTCCAATGGGGTGATGCCCAAGACAAGTCCTTCCAAGAACTGAAGATGAGATTGACATCAGCCCCATTGCTTTCACTTCCTGATTTTGGTAAGACATTTGAGATTGAATGTGATGCAAGTGGTGTTGGCATTGGTGGAGTTCTAATGCAAGAAGGTAAACCCATTGCCTATTTAGTGAGAAGCTTAATGGTCCAACTCTTAATTATTCCGTCTATGATAAAGAATTATATGCACTTGTTCGATCTTTGGAAACATGGCAGCATTACTTATGGCTAGAAGAGTTTGTAATACATTCTGACCATGAATATTTAAAACATCTAAAGGGCCAACTCAAACTGAACCATAGACATGCAAAATGGAGTGAGTTCATAGAGTCTTTTCCTTATATTGTCAGGTACAAGAAAGGGAAGGATAACGTTGTTGCCGACGCATTGTCTAGGCGTCACATTTTACTTTCCCAACTTGATGTTAAAATCCTTGGTTTAGAAAGCATCAAAGAATTGTATGCTATCAACTCATACTTTGCTGAACAATTTTCAAAGTGCAACAAGGGAAAGGGATGGGAGAAGTTTCACTTGCATGATGGATTTCTATTTCGAGCTAACAAATTGTGCATCCCAGATTGTTCTGTTCGTTTGTTGCTCTTGCAGGAGGCTCACGCTGGTGGTCTCATGGGACATTTTGGAGCCAAGAAAACTGAAAGTGTGCTCGTTGATCACTTCTTTTGGCCGCGAATGAGACGTGACGTGGAACACTACGTGATGAGATGCGAGATTTGTCACAAAGCTAAGTCCCGCTTGAATCCTGAGGGTTTATATACTCCTCTATCTATTCCGAATACTCCGTGGGAAGATATTTCTATGGATTTTGTTCTTGGTTTACCACGGACTAAGAGGGGGAGTGACTCGGTGTTTGTGGTAGTTGATCGTTTTAGCAAAATGGCACATTTTATCCCATGTCATAAGAGAGATGATGCTTCACACATTGCTGATCTGTTTTTCAGGGAAATTGTGCGGCTACATGGAGTACCACGCACGATTGTGTCGGACCGTGACACCAAATTTCTGAGCTACTTTTGGAAGACCTTGTGGGGAAAACTTGGCACCAAGCTCCTATTTTCCACGACATGCCACCCACAAACTGATGGACAGACTGAAGTTGTCAACCGGACGTTGTCCATGATGCTGCGAGCAGTCCTCAAGAAGAATTTGAAGATGTGGGAAGAGTGCCTACCTCATATGTGGAGTTCGCTTATAACAGGGCGGTACATTCGACCACTAAATTTTGCCCATTTGAACTTGTTTATGGCTTCAAACCTATTGCTCCCATCGATCTTTTGCCTTTGCCATTGCAGGAACGAACCAGCCCTGATGCAAGTAAGCGTGCTGATTTCGTCAAGAAACTTCATGCCCAGGGAAAGGAGAACATTGAGAAAATGACTGGACAATATACGAAGCGGGTAAACAAGACCAGGAAGAAGCTGGTGTTCGAGCAAGGCGATTTGGTATGGGTACACCTTCGGAAGGACCGTTTTCCTGAGCAACGCAAGTGCAAGTTGCAGCCACGTGGTGATGGACCATTTATGGTGCTCGAAAGGATCAACGACAATGCTTACAAGATCGATCTTCCAGAAGAATACGGTGTTAGCCCAACCTTCAATGTCTCCGATCTTTCCCCATACGTTGGGCCTTTAGAGTAGAGGACAACTCCTTCTCAAGAGGGGGAGGATGATGAGGACATTCCAACCATGGGCACCACACCACCAATCATCAATGGTCCAATCACAAGAAGCCGCACAATGCAAATACATGATCAGATGAACGCTAACTTAAGTATATCATTTGACCTTGAAAACATGGTTGTGCCTTCACCTCCTTTGTTGTTGGTTGAACTCAGGTGCGATATCGAAGAAGGCCAAACACATTTCAATCCGTACAAAACAATGTTTTATGGCGAAGAAACAAAGTTAGGAATTCATCAAGAGTGAGTTGTCTACTGAAGAAACATTGTTTCAATTCTGACAAAACAATGTTTTGCATGAGTTTGGATATTCCAACTTGCGAAAGGTTCCCAGAACTCGAGTTTGCTGCTGAAGGAAACATTGTTCGACTCCAGTGAACAATGTTTGGTGGGGAACTACCAACCACCTCCAACGAGAGTATTCCAGAAGCTACCTCATTAAGTCCTGAAGCCATTAGTCAACCAAAGCTGGTTCAGTTTCACACCTAAGCTTGTTCCAGAAGCTAGTTCTCTTTCACACCTATCCAGGGGGGTTGTCCCGATTATAAATAGGCTAGATCTTCCCTTCGTTGGGGACTTTTGCCATTTTCTATCAAAGACCAAAGACATAGACTCCTCCTGAGATTGGAGAGCTCTTGTTATCCTTATTTTCGTGATTCCTTGAGAAATTGCACCTATTTCATGCTCCACGACTAGATCGTGTTGTGTGGATTAGAGTTCGTGGTTTCCCTTGCGGATTGCACCTATCACGTGCTCCATGACTTGAGCGTGGTTGTGTGGGGTAGTATTGCGGGTTGTGGATCGGCGAATGTTCAGATTGCAAGCTTCGGTGAGCCTCCTCCTCGTCGGGTCATAATCTCTTATTTTCCATTTTCCGGCTGCTTGCAGCTAGTTATCCCCATCCATTTATCAATCCTACGCCGTGAAGATCGGACCTCCCCTTGTGCTCCCTCTTCTTCGAAGACGGGGTCACATCAAGGATGAGTTAGAGAATCTTCGAGTGGGGATAAAGATTGTCCATAATGATTGACTAAAATGTCTAGAGAATAACTTTTTTCGCAGCGAACCAAAGCTTCATACATCAACTTAGAGTTCATCTTAGATATGTGAAACCTCTATAGGCCTTACACAAGATGATTAGGCTATGGGAGCTCTGCTACACCCAAGAGTGCAATCGTCTATGCAACAGGAAGATTTGAGTTGTCGATTCAATAACCATGATTGAATCCTATGCTGGCCCCAGACGGCAAAGAGCTTTTGGTCCAATATCTTACGGAGCTCATGTGCTTTCGTAAGGACAAGGAGTACATACCACTTCCCCGTTATCCACCGTAAGTCTATTATTATAGAATGGCATTTCATTTTAATTTCTTTTGCACGTATCTCTGTCTAATTACATCCCCCTGTTCAGATTTACATAGTAACTTTGGTCCTCGTTGAGATCATTCCTATATTGGCCAATGATTTTTTAATCTTTATTCCAACAAAAAAGGGGTCAAACCTCAATGGTATCTGGTCGTTTTTGTTAAGGATGTTGTAGCACCTCGAAATAAGACATGTTTGGGACTCCATTACAAGTACCAATGCAGAGTGGAACCCAAAGTTCATGTGGACTCCTTTGTTCAGTCAAGAAGCCAACATTGATGATGTGATATGATATCACCGAAAACTTTCTACTATGAGCTATGTAACGACTTGTATAACCGGAAGGTGAACTTTACATGCATCCAACATATCTTGGTTCACATCATTGACTATGATGTGATCCTACCGAAGGATGAATTCTACACTAACATCCAACTACTAGATAAGGCATGATTTTTTCAAGGGTGATGCCCGTACAAGCCACATGTAAGACATAGGGGGTTCAAATTTTGTATACAAAACTCGATAGATTTGTTGCCCGCAAAAAACTTGATAGATTCGTTGTTTATGCAGTTCATCAATTATTGCATGTGTTCATAATAGAATTAACTACTTTGTTTGTTGGTTGTGCACTTGTGTTCTTTCATACATTTGTGTTGAATTTTTATGTCATATACATAAGAATGTGTGTGAATATTGATGTTATTTATGCATATAGGAATGTAGCATGTGAAATACACCCGGCTATGTGATGGATATATGAATTCTGAGAGAAAATCATCACGAATTGTGCAACAATTTGACCTGCGCCAGGTTTGACACATAGAGTTCGACCCCCTAATGGGCAGAGTTGAGGTGCTCATTACTGGACACACCTTTACACATGCGAGGGTCTAGAGTGCCCAATAAAATAAGTACTACCTTAGTCCTGGTTTATTTGGCCACCTCTTATTTTGGGCTAAAATTTGATAATAAATTTAACTTAAAAATGTAACTATATGTCACAAAAATTGTACTATAGAAAATCTCTTCCAAATATAAATCCAATAATATACTTTTTGTATCATATAACTTATATTTTGTAATTTTATGGATAGTCAAAGTTTGACACAAAATACAAGAGGGCCCAACAAGCCTGGGTAGAGGTAGCACCTCCGGGTGGCTCCCAAACTTCCTTTGAGATGTTGCCATTCACTTGAAACAAGAGCCTATGACTAGTGGTAGATATCCACTTGTTGTAAGGTGCCCTCTAGTGGAAGGTATCCCCCCTTTGACAAGGCTTAGTCATGAGCATTGAAACCGTTAGTGGAGGAATTCAAGTGTTTCTCATTAAAGGGTTGATTTGCAGTTGTGGGCAATAAAATAAACTACCTCTACCGCATGAGGATGGTCGGATATTATGTTAACAAGTATTCATCAACTCATCTCTCAAGAGCCCCTTCTAACTCGTTCTTTTTCACCATTATCTGGTTATGCTACCTACCTAGGATGGAGCCCATGCAAGAAATTTCATCAAAATCTTATAGACAATGCGAGAGGACATGAAGATCGACTGTGGTCCTTCGTTGTGCCAAAATCAAGCCCGACTACGATGCATTCCCAGCATCAAGTGACGCGATCAAGGTTATTGGACAACAAAAATAGGTAATGGTGAAGGACTTTGGCACCTCCGCTAAGGCACGAAGTCAGACATGCCAATGAGACGCCCACCCCTACAACCGTCCAACATGCTGCTGAAGGAAATATGCCCTACATGCAATAATAAAGTTGTTATTTATATTTCCTTATATCATGATAAATGTTTATTATTCATGCTAGAATTGTATTAAACGTAAACTTGATACATGTGTGAATACATAGAAAAAACATAGTGTCCCTAGTATGCCTCTACTAGACTAGCTCGTTAATCAAAGATGGTTAAGTTTCCTGACCATAGACATGTGTTGTCATTTGATGAACGGGATCACATCATTAGGAGAATAATGTGATGGACAAGACCCATCCGTTAGCTTAGCATAATGATCCTTAAGTTTTATTACTCTTGCTTTCTTCATGACTTATACATATTCCTTTAACTATGAGATTATGCAACTCCCGAATACCGGAGGAACACCTTGTGTGCTATCAACTGTCACAACGTAACTGGGTGATTATAAAGATGCTCTGCAGGTGTCTCCAAAGGTGTTTGTTGGGTTGGCATAAATCGAGATTAGGATTTGTCACAACAAGTGTATCGGAGAGGTATCTCTGGGCCCTCTCGATAATGCACATCATGATAAGCCTTGCAAGCAATGTAACTAATGAGTTAGTTGTGGGACGATGCATTATGGAACGAGTAAAGAGACTTGCCGGTAACGAGATTGAACTAGGTATGAAGATACCGACGATCGAATCTCGGGCAAGTAACATACCGATGACAAAGGGAATGACGTATGTTGTCATTGCAGTTTGACCGAGAAAGATCTTCGTAGAATATATAGGAACCAATATGAGCATCCAGGTTCCGCTATTGGTTATTGACCGGAGATGTGTCTCGGTCTTATCGACATAGTTCTCGAACCCGTAGGGTCCACACGCTCAACGTTCGATGACGATTTGTATTGTGAGTTATGTGTTTTGGTGACCGAACATTGTTCGAAGTCCTGGATGAGATTAGGGACAAGATGAGGAGTCTCGAAATGGTCGGGAGGTAAAGATTGATATATTGGACGATATTATTCGGACACCGGAATGGTTCCGGAGTGTTCCGGGTACTTATCGGAGTATCGGAGGGGGGGGTTACCGGAACCCCATGGGGGAAGTAATGGGCCACATGGGCCATAAGGGAGAGGCAATGCAGCCCACAAGGGGGTGCCCCCCCATGGGGAGTTCGAATTGGACAAGGGGAGGGGGCACGGACCCCCTTTCCTTCTCCCTCTCCCTCTCCTTCCCCCTTTCCCCCTCCGATAGAAGGAAGGGGGGCGAATAGGACTAGAAGTCCAAGTGGGTTTCCCCCCACTTGGCGCACCCCCTAGGCCGGCCTCCTCCACTCTCCTCCTTTATATACGGGGGCAGGGGGCACTTCGAAGCACATCAATTGTTTCTTAGCCGTGTGCGGTGCCTGTCGCTGGCAAAACCGGAGGATCTCGGGTAGGGGGTCCCGAACAGTGCGTCTAAGGTCGATGGTAACATGAGACGGGGGACACAGTGTTTACCCAGGTTCGGGCCCTCTCTATGGAGGTAATACCCTACTTCCTGCTTGATTGATCTTGATGAATATGAGTATTACAAGGTTGATCTACCACGAGATCGTAATGGCTAAACCCTAGAAGTCTAGCCTGTATGACTATATCTATTTCGGGACTAAGCCCTTCGGTTTATATAGACACCGGAGGGGACTAGGTTTGTACAAAGTCGGTTACAGAGAAAGGAATCTTCATATTTGGTCGCCAAGCTTGCCTTCCACGCCAAGGAGAGTCCTATCCAGACACGGGAGAAAGTCTTCGATCTTGTATCTTCACAGCCCATTAGTCCGGCCCATGTCCAACAGGCCAGACGCCCGAGGACCCCTTAGTCCAGGACTCCCTCAGTAGCCCCAAAACCAGGCTTCAATGACGAGGTGTCCGGCGCGCAGATTGTCTTCGGCATTGCAAGGCGGGTTCCTCCTTCCGAATACTCCAAGATAGTCTTCGGACGCAACGAACGTGTCCGGATCTGCAACACAAGTACCACACACACAGTCGTAGAGAGTATAATATTTCACGAGTCCAATCTGCCGACAACTTTTTGTAATGTGATATCACGCTTGCCCGGTCATTATTTCGAACTGTTTCCGGTCCTGTCGTTCCATGTTTCGAGGCGCAGTTTTTATTGGCACGTCTTGTCGAGGCAGAGATCGTGTCACCTTATTGCGGGATTCTCATCAATACGAGCGCGGGTAACCCAACCGTTCCATTGGAAAGATTCCTTAGGAATAGGCAGGCTTTCAGGCTTAGGAGGAGGCGTTCGATACCCATTGCCTTTATAAAGGAGCCAAGGGCCGTCTCTTTTTACGCCAAACCTCTCTTCAGCCCTTCCAACCTCGAGTTCTAGCGTCCAAGGTTCGACTTCATTGCCAAAAGCTTCCCAATCATGTCCGGACCCAACCCTCAGGGCCGATGGGTGGCTTCCTCCGCTACAAAGGAGTACATTGCGAAGCTTCGAGCGGCCAAATACCTGACCGCGGAGATCACCCACAGGCTTCCTACTCAAGGACAGGTTATTCTGACCCCCAGATCCGGCGAGAGGGTCGTATTCATCTCTCACTTCCTCCGAGGGCTAGGGTTCGCTCTTCACCCCTCCGTCCGGGGGCTCATGTTTTATTATGGACTAGATTTTCACGATCTAGCCCCAGATTCTTTCCTCCACGTCTCGGCGTTTATCATTACGTGTGAGGCCTTCCTCCGAATTCCCCCACACTTCGGCTTATGTCTCAAGACCTTTAGTGTGACACCTAAGGTGGTCGACGGGAAACAAACGGAGTGCGGCGGTGCTGTGGTGAGTGATACGTCTGCAACTTATCTATAATTTTTGATTGTTCCATGCTATATTATATTCTGTTTTGGATGTTTAATGGGCTTTATTATACACTTTTATATTTTTTTGGGACTAACCTATTAACCGGATGCCTAGCCCAAATTGCTGTTTTTTGCCTATTTGAGTGTTTCGAAGGAAAAGAATATCAAACAGAGTCCAAACGGAATGAAACCTTCAGGAACGTGATTTTCGGAACAAACATGATCCAGAGGACATGGAGTCTACGTAAAGCAATCAACAAGGAAGGCACGAGGCAGGGGGGCGCGCCTACCCCCTGGGCGCGCCCTCCACCCTCGTGGGCCTCTCGTTGCTCCACCGACGTACTTCTTCCTCCTATATATACCCATATACCCTGGAAACATCAGATACGGAGCGAAAACCCTATTTCCACCGCCGCAACCTTCTGTACCCATGAGATCCCATCTTAGGGCCTTTTTCGGCGCTCCGCCGGAGGGGCATTGATCATGGATGGCTTCTACATCAACACCATAGCCTCTCCGATTATGTGTGAGTAGTTTACCTCAGACCTTCATGTCCATAGTTATTAGCTAGATGGCTTCTTCTCTCTCTTTGGATCTCAATACAAAGTTCTCCTCGGTATTCTTGGAGATCTACTCGATGTAATCTTATTTTGCGGTGTGTGTGTGTTGAGATCCGATGAATTGTGGGTTTATGATCAAGATTATCTATGAACAATATTTGAATCTCCTCTGAATTCTTTGATGTATGATTGGTTATCTTTGCATGTCTCTTCGAATTATCAGTTTGGTTTGGCCTACTAGATTGATCTTTCTTGCAATGGGAGAAGTGCTTAGCTTCGGGTTCAATCTTGCGGTGCTCGATCCCAGTGACAGAAAGGGAAACGCCACGTATTGTATTGTTGCCATCGAGGATAAAAAGGTGGGGTTTATTTCATATTTCATGAGTTTATCCCTCTACATCATGTCATCTTACTTAAAGCATTACTCTGTTCTTAAGAACTTAATACTCTAGATGCATGCTGGATAGCGGTCGATGTGTGGAGTAATAGTAGTAGATGCAGAATCGTTTCGGTCTACTTGTCACGGACGTGATGCCTATATACATGATCATACCTAGATATTCTCATAACTATGCTCAATTCTATCAATTGCTCGATAGTAATTCGTTTACTCACCGTAATACTTATGCTCTTGAGAGAAGCCACTAGTGAAACCTATGGCCCCCGGGTCTATTTTCTATCATATTAATCTCCCGACAACAAGCTATTTCTGGCGCCGTTTATTTTACTTTGCATCTTTATTTACTCTTTATCATAAAAATACCAAAAACATTATCTTATCATATCTATTAGATCTCACTCTCGTAAGTGACCGTGAAGGGATTGACAACCCCTTTATAGCGTTGGTTGCCAGGTTCTTATTTGTTTGTGTAGGTGCGTGGGACTCGCGCGTGGTCTCCTACTGGATTGATACCTTGGTTCTCAAAAACTGAGGGAAATACTTACGCTACTTTACTGCATCACCCTTTCCTCTTCAAGGGAAAACCAACGCATCGCTCAAGAGGTAGTAAGAAGGATTTCTGGAGCCGTTGCCGGGGAGTCTACGCACAAGTCAACACATACCAAGTACCCATCACAAACTCTTATCCCCCGCACTACATTATTTGCCATTTGCCTCTCGTTTTCCTCTCCCCCACTTCACCGTTGCTGTTTTATTCACCCTCTCTTTTCCGCTCACCTTTCTTTCGCCATGTCGGAATAAAAAAAGGTTGGGGGTTCTCTCCCGAGTTTTAGTACTTTGTACAATCCTCTTATTCTCTCTAAACTCATAAATAATGATGCTATGAAAAGACCTACCGGAGTCATCAATGAGAATCTTAATAATTTTGATGAAGATGATTCCGGAAATTTTCGTTATTTACTCGATGAATCTTTGAAAGATGCTTGGGATAGAATATTAAGGATCCGGGCCAGCTATGTTCCCCAATACCAAATTGAAATTTACTTAAAGAGCTTTTATGTTGCCCTACCTTCTTCGTTTAAGCATGTCTTAGATTCTATATTTGAAGAAAGTTTTCTAGAAAGGGATGCCGTAGATACTTATGAAAAGATGAAAACCATATTTGGGCACCCCATGAATGAGAAGGTTGAATCTACATCTCTTTTCCTCTCCTACCAAAACGAATCTATCAAAGAGATGAAAGCTAGCTTAGATGCAAATTTCTGTAAAATGCTTAATCTTTCTTCTACCATTAACAGCCATAGATAATAAGTTGGCTCTTTTCTTCCCTAAAACCAAAGATGGCAATACCTAGATCTATCCTTGCTTTTATGCCTAGCTTGGGGCGTTAAACGATAGCGCTTGTTGGGCGGCAACCCAATTTTATTTTTAGTTTTTTTCTTTTTGCTTCTGTTTAGGAACAAATATTTGATCTAGACTCTGGTTAGATTTGTTTTTATGTTTTAATTAGTGTTTGTGGCAAGTTAAACCTATAGGATCTTCTTGGATGATAGTTATTTGATCTTGCTGAAAATTCCAGAAACTTTATGTTCACGAAAACAATTGTTTAAAATCACCAGAACATGACAAAATACTGATTCCAATTGCATTAGATCAATAAACACATTGTCTACCCAAGGCCACTGATGTTGCAGTGAAGGGTCCACCCAAGGGCAAGGACCATCACGCACCAGAGCATTATTTCGAGGATGTCCTGGAGGGTGCCCGCTTGATAGAGGGTCAATGCTCGAAAAACATGATATTCGAGTAAAATGTATGGGTAGTTGTAAAACACAATATTATGATAAGGCTCTATATGTTATTTTCGCCTAAAACTTTTGTTCCTCCTGTGCGGCAGTTTTTGTATTAATCTGAAAGTTTTCCAATCGTCGGCTTCAGCCCCCTCGTATAAAGTACGGGGGTGTTCGGAAAAGCATTTGATCACTCTTAACCCAATGTCTTGGTCCATTACGGAGGTGTCAATGCGGTGAACTAGGCAATCGGACTATAGGGCGTTAACACTTTCACTTAGCAATAGGATTTTTATAGGGGGGCTACGATATAGCCCCTTGTATGTGTACGGCTTATTCCAATATGGTGCGTTACATAGATTTCTTGAAGAAAAAGGTCCTTCATATAATACGGAGGGAATCACGAAAGATTCCGATAAGTCATCGAGTGGTTGACCAGCTCTTGCCGCATCATGACAGTCAGTTTTCGGCTTTCTCTACTGAGGTGCTTGACCAGATGAACCCGAAGCACAATCGCAGTAGTTCTCCCTTTACTACCCTAGCCGATAGAGCGGAACATAAGGTAGAAAGCATAGGAGACAGACAACCCAACTATTGATCCAAGACATGATTCGGAGCTGATGCATATATGGCCAAACTCGCGACGCTGAAGTACGCTATAAAGCTGTTCAGACTTGTCAGCAACTCATTTGTTCCCATACCGAGCCCCTGGCAAGTTATGCCGAGGTATGCGTGTGAAACAACCATAGGAGCCAAATTCATTTTTTTTGAAAAAAGTGAATGCTGAATGCGAATTTATGTTTACTAGGACCTAAGGATATGCCAATATTTATTTTATAGATAACAAAGCCGCGACCCAGGCTATTTGACATGCCCGGGGTCGAAGGCGGAGGAAAAAGGCACATTACAGGCTCGAAATAGAGAGTGCGGTCTACAAAAAGTTATTTTGGACCTCTTGTCGCACATCTGCGTCGCCTGTCCTCGGCGAGGGGACTCCTTGACGGAATTAGCCCTTAGGTGAGTGTACGAATCCGAACTCCGACAGAGTCCATGAGATGATTAGTCTTTGCGTCACCTGTGGTAATGGATAATGAAAGAGAAAGAGTAATTAGAAGAGAAACAAAGGTTATGGAGTTCTTGCAGGCTCGTCTGTATTGTGCTTCCGCCGGTGCCCAGGATATCTGAAGTGCATATTTATGTATGCGCGGTACATATTTTGCAGGTATATGAGGTGGGCGGCGGAAGCCGAACTGCTATTTCCGCTCCGCAATTGGTCGATCCTGTTGAATGGAGACCGGTGGCTTAATGGCCGACAAGGTATGCGGTTTAATAAAACTGCTTTGTACTAAAGTTGCCGCAGTATGATCTTCAGTCCGGAGGGAGTGCTTCTCCTGCTCCCTTGTAGAGTTGTGTGTCGCGTATACCATGTTCACTGTTTTTACTTTGGGGGGAAATTGCTTCTGACCCCCGGTATTTGGTTGGTGAGTCTCTTCGTCGTCGCTATCACCGGGCGGCCTCCTCCCTTGTCTTCAGCGTTGAGCTTGCCAGCCTCCTTGAAAACCCAACAGCTTCTGTTGGTATGATTAGCTGGTTTGTCGGGGTGCTCGTGAATTTGGCAGGGTCGATCCAATATCCTGTCTAAATTGGATGGTCCGTCTCGGTTCGCCTTGAATGGTTTTTCCGTTGACCGGGTTTGGGACCGATGAATCCGGCGTTGACCGCTGTGTCGCGCGTTCTTTCATTATCATTGCGATGTTTGTGTTCGATGCGTCGTGGCTTGCCATTGCCGTCTCGGACTTCGGAAGTGCCCGGATCGTTGGCATTGTTGCTTCTACGAGCGAGCCAGCTATCTTCTCCCATGCAAAAGCGGGTCATCAGAGCAGTAAGGGCTGACATGGATTTTGTTTTTTCTTGACCAAGGTGGCGGGCAAGCCACTCATCCCGGACGCTGTGTTTGAAGGCCGCTAGGGCTTCCACGTCCGGGCAGTCGACGATTTGGTTCTTTTTAAACTAAGAACCTAGTCCAGAGCTTCCTGGCTGACTCTCCGAGCTGCTGGACAATGTGACTTAAGTCATCGGCATCTGGTGGCCGGACATATGTTCCTTGGAAGTTGTCGCGGAAGGCGTCTTCCAAGTCCTCCCAGCTGCCAATAGAGTTTTCTGGGAGACTGTTTAACCAGTATCGAGCTGGTCCTTTGAGTTTTAGTGCCAGGTATTTGATGGCATGGAGGTCCTCGCCGCGGGCCATGTGGATATGGAGGAGGAAGTCCTCGATCCATACCGCGGGATCAGTTGTTCCATCGTATGATTCGATATTCATGGGCTTAAACCCGTCTGGGAATTCGTGTTGCATTACTTCGTCTGTGAAGAAAATAGGGTGTGCGGTGCCTCTATATTGGGCCACACTACGACGTACCTCCGATGGAGTCCGTTTGCGGTTTTCGGCCCGGGCGTGGCTAGGTTTGTCATGTACGAATAGGTAGCCGTCGTCGCGTGTCGAGGCATGTCCTCGCGATCCGTAGATCGATATTGTATGTCCTGCTCTACTGTTCAAGTCCTGCCGAAGGTCGTATGTATAACCCCTAGCTATTTTATCCCTGCCTTTACAGCGAGGTGGGGCGGTCTGGTGTTCGTTTTGAGTTGCCGCTTTATCCCGACCGCGTGGCGGTCGGTCAGCCGCGTTGCGCGATGATGGTATGGGCTCCAGCGCCTCGTCATCGAACTAAGGTAACAATTTGAGCTTCGGGTAATTTTTGGCTGGGCCACTAAGGCCGTATTCCTCGGTGGTCAGGACTTTGGTCCATCTATCATTGAGCAGGTCTTGGTCAGCTTGAAGCTGTTGCTGCTTCTTTTTCAGGCTCCTTGGAGTGGCTATTAGCCGGCGTTGAAAGCGCTCCTGCTCGAGAGGTTCTTCAGGCACGATGAAATCCTCGTTGCCAAGGCTCTCCTCATCCTCGGAGAGCGGAAGATAATTACTATCCTCTGAGTCTTCGTGTATGGCTTGTTCATCAGGGCTAACGTGCCCGTCTTCCCGTTCATCCTGTTCGGAGATTGCCCCAACAGGGTCTTCATTGTCTTTGGCATTGTCCGGAGTATTGTTTTCTCTGGTGCCAGTGTTGCTATCTTTTGCACGACGTGACTTAGAGCGGCACCGTTGACGCCGGCGTCTGGGCTGTGTCTTAGGAGGTTTATCCTCAACTGGATTCTCTTTGTCATCGTTGTTAGTTTCTTTAGGTGTATCCACCATGTATACGTTGTACGAAGAAGTGGCCGTCCAGCGTCCGGTAAACGGTGGGTTTTGGCCCTGCTCCTCATCGGCATCGTCATCCATACCATTGATGTCTTCGGAGCCGTAATCGAGCATGTCGGTCAAGTCCTTGACAGTGGCTATGTAGTGGGTGGAGGGTGGGAAGCGAAATTCCCCGTCATCAGCCTCCAGTTCGAACCGGACATAGTTCGGCTGTGAGCCCTCCGCTAAGGATAGATTTTTTTAATGAGTTTAACACGTCGCCTAAAGGCGAGTGTCGGAAGATGTCCGCGGTGCTGAATTCGATGATCAACGACCGATCCAGCTCGATATGCGCGAATGCACATGGTTCGAAACTTATGGCCGGAAATGAGTCCGAGGTTCCGGAGACACACGCATCACCCGAGGTTAGGTCTGTGTGCAGCTCCAACGCCGTGGAATCTGCGGCCTCCGTGGAGGGGTTGAGCTTCCCGTCCTCGGATGGCGCGATTTGCTCCGGATCTAAGGCCGGAGTAGTTACAGGTGCAATTTCCTGAGCATGGTCCGATGACAGATTTAGGTCATGTTCATCGTAGGGACAGGGAGCGGCTACCATGGTCTCAAAGCCGTCGAAGATCATGTCTCCACGGATATCCGCGACGTAGCTCAAGTTCCCAAATCTGACCTGATGGCCAAGAGCGTAGCTATCGATCAGCTCCAGATGGCCAAGCGAGTTGGCCCGCAGTGCGAAGCCGCCGAACACGAAGATCTCTCCGGGGAGGAAGGTTTCCCCTTGGACAGCATCGTTGTTAATGATTGAAGGAGCCATCGAACCTTTTGGGGACGGCACAGTGGAACTCTCAATGAAAGCACCAATGTCGGTGTCAAAACCGGCGGATCTCGAGTAGGGGGTCCCGAACTGTGCGTCTAGGGTCGATGGTAACAGGAGACGGGGGACACAATGTTTACCCAGGTTCGGGCCCTCTCTATGGAGGTAATACCCTACTTCCTGCTTGATTGATCTTAATGAATATGAGTATTACAAGAGTTGATCTACCACGGGATCGTAATGGCTAGACCCTAGAAGTCTAGCATGTATGACTGTATCTATTTCCGGACTAAGCCCTCCGGCTTATATAGACACCGGAGGGGACTAGGTTGTACAAAGTCGGTTATAGAGAAGGGAATCTTCATATTTGGTCACCAAGCTTGCCTTCCATGCCAAGGAGAGTCCTATCCGGACACGGGAGAAAGTCTTCGATCTCGTATCTTAACAGCCCATTAGTCCGGCCCATGTCCAACAGGCCGGACGCCCAAGGACCCCTTAGTCCAGGACTCCCTCAGTGCCCCCCTCCATCGTTTACTCCTCCGGTCATATTGTTTTAGTTCTTAGGCGAAGCCCTACGCGGATCACTTCACCATCACCGTCATCATGCTGTCGTGCTGATGAAACTCTCCCTCGACACCTTGCTGGATCAAGAGTTTGAGGGACATCATCGAGCTGAACGTCTGCTGAACTCGGAGGTGCCGTACGTTCGGCACTTGATCGGTTGGATGGTGAAGACGTTCGACTACATCAACCGCGTTAAACTAACGCTTGCACTTTCGGTCTACGAGGGTACGTGGACACACTCTCCCCTCTCGTTGCTATGCATCTCCTAGATAGATCTTGCGTGAGTGTAGGAATTTTTCTGAAATTGCATGCTACGTTCCCCAACAGTGGCATCCGAGCCAGGTCTATGCGTAGATGATATGCACGAGTAGAACACAAAGAGTTGTGGGCGATGATAGTCATACTGCTTACCACCAACATCTTATTTTGATTCGGCGGTATTGTTCACTAGTAGAAAAAGGGCCTAATGTGAAGCACATTAGTACCGGTTTGTAACTGAACCAGCACTAATGTGACCATTAGTGCCGGTTCCAACGGCTAGGCGGGCGGTGAGGGAGTCCTGGACTAAGGGGTCCTCGGGCGTCCGGCCTGTTATTCATTGGGCCGGACTGATGGGCCGTGAAGATGTGAAGGCCGAAGACTATACCCGTGTCCGGATTGGACTCTCCTTGGCATGGAAGGAAAGCTAGGCGACCAACTATGAAGATTCCTTCTTATGTAACCGACCCCATGTAACCCTAGATCTCTCTGGTGTCTATATAAACCAGAGAGCGTAGTCCAGATAAGAGAATACTCATTACCATATTCACATAGGCTAGACTTCGAGGGTTTAGCCATTACGATCTCGTGGTAGATCAACTCTTGTAACACTCATATTCATCAAGATCAATCAAGCAGGAAGTAGGGTATTACCTCCATAGAGAGGGCCCGAACCTGGGTAAACATCATGTCCCCCGTCTCCTGTTACCATCGATCCTAGACGCACAGTTCGGGACCCCCTACCCGAGATCCGCCGGTTTTGACACCGACATTGGTGCTTTCATTGAGAGTTCGACTGTGCCGTCGGAAAAGGGCTCGATGGCTCCTTGGATCGTCAATGATGACGTTGTCCAGGGAAAAACCTTTCTCCCCGGACAGATCTTCGTACTCGGCGGCTTCGTACTACGGGCCAACTCGTTTGGCCGTCTAGAGCAGATCGACAGCTACGCCCCTGGCCATCAGGTCAGATTCGGAAGCTTGAACTACGTTGCGGAGATCCGTGGAGACTTGATCTTCGACGGATTTGAAACCGCGGCAACCGCTCCCGGTCGCCCCGATGAACATGGCTTAAACCTGTCGTCGGGCCGCATCCAGAAGACAGCTCCTGCAGCAACTCTAGCCTTAGATCTGGAGCAGAGCAAGCCGTCCGAAGATGGAAAGCTCAACCCCATCAAGGGGCCGCCGATTCTACGGTGTTGGAGCCGCACGCAGATTCCGCTTCATACGATATCTGCATCAACGAAACCCCGGACTCGTCTCCAGTGTCGAGTTCCGAACCCTGCGAGCCCGCGGATACCGAACTCGATCGGTTGTCGATCTTCAAGTTCAGTGCCGCCGATGTCTTCCAACACTCGCCCATGGGCGACCTGCTAAACTCACTAAAAAACCTATCCCTGGCAGATGACTCGTCGCCGAACTATGTTCGGTTCGAACTTATGACGGATGAGGGAGAATTTTGCTTCCCACCCGCCACCACTTCATAGCCACTGTCGAAGACCCAACCAACACGCTTGACCGCCGCTCCGACGACATCGACGATATGGACGATGATGAAGGGCAAGGCCAGAGCTTACTATCCGCTAGACGCGGGACGACCACCTCCTGGTATGACATGTGTATGGTAGACACACCCAACGACGATCTCGACGATGACAAGGAGGATCCAGTTGAGGATAAAACTACTGGTACACAGTCCGAACACCGACGCCCCCGGCACCACTCTCAGTCACGTCACTCAAGAAAAAACAATATTAGCGCCGGAGATGATAACACTCCGGACATCGAAGACCCTGTTGAGGCAGGATCCGAACAGGAGGACCAGGAAGGCGGGCAAGATAGCCTCGTGGAACTGGCCAAATACGGAGACTCGGAGGACAGTAATTATTTCCCATTCTCCGTGGAAGAGGAGAGCCTCGGCATCGACGATTTTATCATGCCTGAGGAACCTCGCGAGCAGGAGGGCTTTAAACGCCAGCTCATAGCCACTACAAGGAGCCTTAGGAAGAAGCAGCTGCAACTTCAAGCGAGCCAAGATTTACTGAATGATAGATGGACCGAGGTCCTGGCCGCCGAAGAATACGGCCTTAGCGGCCCAGACAAAATCCACCCCAAGTGTAGGTGGCTCCCTCAATACGATGGCAAGGCATTGGAGCCTGCACCACCATCGAATATTACGGTAGGCCGACCGCAGTTCAGTCCGGATAAACGACAACCCAAGCAGGGCACCACACCACCCCATCCGGCCATCAACGCAAGAACAAAACAGCTCAGGGGAAACTCGCGACATCCAAAAAGACCTATACGGACACAACAAACCCGACAATGCCCGGTCCGAAAACCGTAAGCGGAGTCCGCCAGAGGTGCTTCACAGTGTGGCCCAACATAGAGGAGCTGCACACCCTCTCTGCTTCACTCACCAGGTATTGAAGCATGAATTCCCAGACAGGTTTAAACCCATTAACATCGAATCATATGATGGAACAATAGATCCCGCGGTATGGCTTGAGGATTACCTCCTCCATATTCACATGGCTCGCGGAGACGACCTTCATGCCATTAAATACCTACCCCTCAAGCTCAAAGGGCCAACTCGGTACTAGCTAAACAGTTTGCAAGAAAATTCTATCCGCAATTGGGAGGATTTGGAAGACGCCTTTCGAGACAACTTCAGGGGAACAGATGTCCGGCCACCAGATGCCGATGACTTGAGTCATATTGTCCAGCAGCCCGGCGAGTCAGCTAGGGAGTTCTGGACCAGGTTCTTAGTCAAAAAAGAACAAAATTGTCGACTGTCCGGACGCGGAAGCCCTTGCGGGCTTCAAACACAGCGTCCGGGATGAATTGCTAGCGCGTCACCTCGGCCAGGAAGGACCTAAATCCATGACAGACCTTACCGCTCTAATGACTCGCTTTTGTGCGGGAGAAGATAACTGGCTCGCTCGTAAAAGCAACAACGTCAGCGACCCGGGCACTTTCGAAATTCGAGACGGCAACGGCAAGCCACGACGAACCGAACAAAATAGTCACAACAACAATGAAAGATTATGCGACACAGCGGTCAACGCCGGATTTCACAATCCGAAGCCCGGTCAACGGAAGAAGCCATTAAAGGCATACCAGGATGGACCATCCACCCTTGACAGGATATTGGACCGACCTTGTCAGATTCACGGTCACCCTGATAAGCCAGCTAATCATACCAACAGAAACTGTTGGGTCTTCAAGCAAGCAGGCAAGCTTAACGCCAAGCACAAGGGGAGGAGGCCACCAGGCGATAAAAACGACGGAGCGGCTCGCCAGCCGAACACCAGGGGCCAGAAACAGTTTCCCTCTAAAGTTCGACCACTCCCGGAACGGAAATAGCAGCTCGGCTTCCGCCACCCACCTACTATATTGTCAAGACTTGCACCACGCGTACATCACTATGCACTCAAGATACCATGGGCATCGGCAGAAGCACAATAAGGACAACCCTGCAAGCATTCCCGTAACGTTTTTTATCCATTTTTCTTTATTTTTCTTTATTTTCTCTTAAAAATAGGTGACCATCAGGACAACATCTACATCGGACTCTATAGGAGTTCGGATCCGTACACTCACCTAAGGGGGTACTTCCGTTAAGGATTCTCCCTCCACGAGGACGGGCGGCGCAGACGTGCGGCAGGAGGTCCAAAATAAATTTTTGTAGACCGCACTCTTTATTTTGAGCCGGTATTATGCCTTCTTCCTCCGTTCCCGACCCCGAGCATGTCAAATAGCCGGGTTGTGGTTTTTTACTCTTTATATATATTTATCATTGGCATATTGCTCCGCTCCCAGTAAACTTCATCCGAACTAATCTTCCATGCTCTTTCTACAATGAGTCCGGCCGTAACGGCTGCCTTAAAAAATGCACCTCGGCATAACTTGCCAGGGGCCCGGTATGGGAACAAATGAGTCGCCAGTAAAAGTCCAAACAACTCTATAGCGTACTTCGGCGTCGCAAGTTTGGCCTTATATGCATCAGCTCCGAATCATTGTCTTTGGTCAATAGTTGGGTTACCCGGCTCCTGTGCTTGCTACCCTATGTTCCGCTCTATCGGCTAGGGTACTAAAGGGAGAACTACTGCGATTGTGCCCTGGCCTAGACCGGATGAGCACCTCAGTAGAGAAAGCCAAAAACTGACTGTCATGATGCGGCGAGAGCTGGTCAACCACTTGAAGACTTATTTGAATCTTTAGCGATTCTCCGTGTCACACGAAGGATCTTTTTTTAGATCAAAATATGTAAGGCACCATATTACAATACGCCGTATATATACCAGGGGCTATGTAGTAGCCTCACGATAAAACTCCTATGGCTAAGTGAAAGTGTTAACGCCCTATAGTCCGAGTGCCTAGTTCGCCGCATTATCACCTCCTTTATGGACCAAGACGTTGGATAAAGAGTGATTAAATGCTTTTCCAAACACCCCCGTACTTCCTACGAGGGGGCTGAAGCCGACGACTGGAAAACTTTCATATTATACTAAAACGGCCGCACAGGAGGAATTCAAAGCCCTTGAGCAAAACATAAAAATAGATTAACTATAAAGTTGTCTTTTACAACCCTTATACACATCACTCGAACATTATGTCTTTCGAGCACTGACCCTCTATCAAGCGGGCAGCTTCTAAGACGTCTTCAAAATAGTGCTCCGGCTCACAACGGTCCTTGCCCTTGGGTGGACTCCTCGCCGCAACATTGATGGCCTTCATCTTTCCCCAGAACATTTTGACTCGGGCAAAGGCCATCCGTGCACCCTCAATACACGCCGACCGCTTCACAGCGTCGATATGTGGCACCGCGTCAACAAGCCGCTGCACCAGGCCAAAATAACTACTCGGAATAGGGTCAGTCGGCCACAACCGGACTTTGACATTCTTCATGGCAGCGCCGGATATCCTATGCAGCTCGGCCCACTGGGCCATCTGTTCATTCAGCAACAGAGGGCGTTTCGACGCGCCAAATTGTGACCAGAAAAGCTTCTCTGTTGCATACCCCTCTTGTGCGTGGTAAAACTGCGCCGCATCGGAAGAACTCTTCGGCAAGTCTAAAAATTTCTCCGGAGAACTCCACACGTGGTTAAGCTGAGCATAGTTCGGATCGCCGAACTTAGTCTGCAGCAAAAAGGGCTTGCTAGCCAAAATATCCACAGCTTGCCGGATCTCCTCACGGGCCGCTCTGGATTCAGACCGCACTTCTCTCGCCTCTCATAAGGCCTTGTCAAGTTCAGCCGTTTTGGCTTCATTTTCTTTCTCAAGAAGTTTACAGCGGCTAGCCGCATTCTCTAATTCATGCGCCATGGTGGACATCTTCTCCTGGTCTTGGCGCCGCGCAGCTTGTTCGGCTTTCAACTCAGTCGATGCCTTTTCGGCGGCCGCATTACTAAACCGGGTCTGCTTCTTGGCCCGGGCTAGCTCCGCCCGAAGGGCCTCCACGGCAGGAGCACCATCTGCATTCAAGCACATGTCATATAAAACTCTTTTCAGAGTTAGGCTTAAAATACACGCACATTGGTGTAAGGAATGCTCAAAATATATACCTTGCGAGTCGTCAAGACGCCTGTTGATCAATGCAATGTCATCCTCCGCAATATCCAGCTTTCGCTGCAGTTCGGCCACTTCCGTATTTCGGGTAGCCGCGGGAAGGGAGGCAGCCTGTATTTCATGTCAAATCAAGGTTAGTACCTGAACATATCTTTCCGATCCTCCGATTGCCTCCTTTTGAAGGCAATCCGAGTCTCAGGGGCTACTGCATATACAACAGGTGCATTCTCTCAATAAAATTCCATTGGCAAAATTACATCACAAACCTCAAAACTCCTTAGAAGGCTCGTGAAGGCCTCGTTCAACCCGCTCTTCACGGATAAAACCTTTTCGACCACCGTAACTATCAAAGCACGGTGCTCCTCTGAAACAGACGCTTGTCGCAGCATGTCCGTCAGCGTTTCCGGCGCTCCTGGGTATCCGGAAACCGTCGCCGGAGTACGGCTTTCCTTTGAAGGAACCCTCCCACCTACCTCCAGAATCATCTCCGGCTATAAACCGGATAGTTCAGGGCCGTCATGCTTGATTCCCGAACCCTGGGTGACAGAGGCACCACCTTCGGGTAACGCCTTCTTCGTTTCCTGCACTACTTGTCGATCGAGAGGAGCCCCCCGGGACGGTACCTCAAAATCATCTGCCCTGTTGGGCGAGGAGGCTGGAGAAGGCGTGTCACTCTCCATCATCTCTGGAAGAAGGTCTCCCGAGGAGGAAGATGATCGAGAAACACCAGGCGTTAACCTGCGAGGACGTACATATGTCAGAGGAGTACTTCAGTAATAAGAAAGGAATGAGGTATGATTAAAGTACCCTGCTGCACTTACGGTCTGGCTAGAGGTTTGTCCTCATCATAAAGCTCTGCATCAACATTGCTTTCCTGGCCCAAGCCGCCCGATGATGGCGTTTTCTCTTTCTTGGAAGGCTTCCCCTCCTGATCTTCAGAAGCGACCCTCTTCTTCCCATGGAGAGCTTCCTCTGCACCTTTGCCCTTGGGCAAAAGGGTTTCGGTTTCCCCGAACACAGCGTCTAATTCATCCTCAGGGCAGGCATCACCTCTGGGCTCCCCGCTCTCGCCGCCCTCCGCGGACACCTGGTACGGTGTCAAAATCAGCATCCTCGTCAGCAGGGCGGTTGCAGAGTCTACGGGAAGGGGCGCCGGACACCAGATTAACACCGCTTTCTTTATCCAGTCCTGTATAGGGACTGATTGTTCAGTATCTTGTCAAGAGATGCTTGAATAGAAGGTGTTCGGAGATTGAATACTTACCGAAGTGTCCGGATGATTGCAGTCAAGGCCAACGTCTTCGGTGGTGTCCGGCCATCGCTCTCGCTCACCGAAATATAATTTCCACATTCCTTCGTGCGTAGTGCCGAAGAAGTGCTGAAGAGTGCGCTGCCCTTCTGGATTAAACTCCCACATACGTAGAGGCCGCCGCTGACATGGCAGGGTCCGGCGGACCAGCATTACTTGAACGATGTTCACAAGATCGAGGCCCTTCTCGGAAAGGCTCCGGATGGGACTTTGCAGAGTCTGCCCTTCATTGACGGGTCCCCAATCCAATCCCTTATTGATCCTTGCAGCAAGCTGAATTGGAGGACCGGGTCGGAACGCAGGCGTAGCCGCCCACTTGGAGCCCCGCGGCTCGTTGATATAAAACCACCCCTGCTGCCACATGCCGGAAGACTCGGCGAAGGATCCTTCAAACCAAACCGCGCCGGCAAGCTGGCCTATTATGACGCTGTCGCATTCTGCCTGCTCCTCCTCTATCACCTGCGGCCTCACGTCAAAGGTCTTGAGCCAAAAACCAAAGTGGGGAGGAGTCCGGAGGAAGGCCTCACACGTGACGATAAATGTCGAGATGAGGAGAATAGAGTCCGGGGCCAGATCGTGAAAATCTAGCCCATAGTAGAACATGAGCCCCCGGACGAAGTGGTTAAGCGCGAACCCTAACCCATGGAGGAAGTGGGACACAAATGCTACCCTCTCGCCGTATTTGGGGGTAGGAATAACCTGCCCTTCGCAATATCCTCCTCTGTGACATAAGAAATGACCCACCAGCCTTGACGGCTGGATCCAGACATGATTAGGGCTGGTGGCGATTGGAACCCGAGGGTTGGAACTTGGGGTGGCTGGGGTTGAGGAAGGAGCGAGCGCAAAGGAAGAAGACGAGTCTGGGTCCCTATATAAAGACCCCAAATACTGAGCGTCTCCACCTGGGTCTCGAAACTTACCCGTCCCCAAAGAGTTGTACCCGGGGGACGGTTGGGTTACCCAAGCCTGTATTAATAAAAATCCCGTGAATAAGGGAACACGATATCTGCCTTGACAAGACATGCCCGTAAAACCGCGTCCCGAGACATGGGGCGACGTGCTAGCCAACGGTTGGAAATAGTAACCGGGCACACGTGATATGATGTCATAAACAGTTATCAGCAAATTGGACTCGTGGAGTATTGTATTTTCTGCAATTATATGCACAGGTCCGGACATACTTGTTACACCCGAAGACTATTCTGGAGTTCGGAAGGAGGGAACCCGCCTTGCAATGCCGAAGACAAATCTGCGCGCCGGACTCCTCGTCATTGAAGCCAGGTTCAGGGGCTACTGAGGGAGTCCTGGACTAAGGGGTCCTCGGGCGTCCGTCCTGTTATTCATTGGGCCGGACTGATGGGCCGTGAAGATGTGAAGGCCGAAGACTAGACCCGTGTCCGGATTAGACTCTCCTTGGCATGGAAGGCAAGCTAGGCGACCAACTATGAAGATTCCTTCTTATGTAACCAACCCCATGTAACCCTAGATCTCTCTGGTGTCTATATAAACCGGAGAGCGTAGTCCAGATAAGAGAATACTCATTACCATATTCACATAGGCTAGACTTCTAGGGTTTAGCCATTACAATCTCGTGGTAGATCAACTCTTGTAACAGTCATATTCATCAAGATAAATCAAGCAGGAAGTAGGATATTACCTCCATAGAGAGGGCCCGAACCTGGGTAAACATCGTGTCTCCCGTCTCCTGTTACAATCGATCCTAGACGCACAGTTCGGGACACCCTACCCGAGATCCGCCTGTTTTGACACCGACAGGCGGCGCTCATTAGTACTGGTTCATGGCGAACCTTTAGTACTGGTTCATGCCACGAACCGGTACTAAAGAGGTGGTGGTAGGCTGTTGTCAGGCTAGGGCCCCACCAGCACCTTTAGTACCAGTTCATGCCACAAACCGGTACTAGAGTTCTTTAGTTGATTCTTTTTGCAGCAGTTTTTTAGTCCCACCTCGCCTAACGAGAGGGACTCGCAGCGGTTTATAAGCCATGAGTGCAGAGACGAGGAACGATGTTGAAGGAGAGGTGCAATGCTCACCTGCACGTTGCTTAACTTCAGGTCTTGAGTAAATGGTGTAGACTGCATGGAGCAATCTGTCCTTTCTCAAGGCCTGAAGCTAAGCAAAAACTGGATGCACTTCGCGTACAAACTGGACAATCTCTTTCGAAGTATCAGGGTTTCAAACAAAAACTCATCTGTTACAAAGGCATTTCATTTTTTAAACTTCTTACAACTACAGAGTTTTTGTGCGTTCAGTATGCACCATTCAAAGCCACAGCGTCAACTTTCAACCCTTTCTGCCTTCATTTGCTATTTTTCATGCATTTACTGATTTGAGCTAAATGACCCTGAAATTCAAAAGCACTACAAATGAACTCTGAAAAGGTTGAAAGTTGGCATGGTATCATCATTTCACCCACATAGCATGTGCAAAAAAGTAGAGAGGGTTACGACAAAAACTAGATGCACTTCGTGTACAAAATGGCAATCTCTTTCGAAGTATCAGGGTTACGGACAAGAACTCATCCATTACAAATGCACTTCATTTTTTAAAACCTATTACAACTCCAGACTTTTGTGCGTTCAGTATGCACCATTCAAAGCCACGTCATCAACTTGCAACCCTTTCTGCCTTCATTTGCTATTTTTCTTGCATTTAATGATTTGTTTTGAGCTAAATGACCCTGAAATTGAAAAGCACTACAAATGAACTCTGAAAAGGTTGAAAGTTGGCATGGTATCATCATTTCACCCACATGGCATGTGCAAAAAAGTAGAGAGGGTTACGGCAAAAACTGGATGCACTTCGTGTACAAAATGGACAATCTCTTTCGAAGTATCAGGGTTTCGGACGAAACTCATCTGTTACCAAGGCATTTCAGTTTTTTCAACTTATTACAACTCTAGACTTTTTGTGCGTTCAGTATGCACCATTCAAAGCCACGCCATCAACTTTCAACCCTTTCTGCCTTCATTTGCTATTTTTCATGCATTTAATGATTTGTTTTGAGCTAAATGACCCTAAAATTGGAAATCACTACAAATGAACTCTGAAAAAGTTGAAAGTTGCCATGGTATCATCATTTCACCCACATAGCATGTGCAAAAAAGTTGAGAGGGTTACGGCAAAAACTGGATGCACTTCGTGTACAAAATGGACAATCTCTTTTGAATTATCCGGGTTTCAGACGAAAACTCATCTGTTACAAAGGCATTTCATTTTTTTAAACTTATTACAACTCCAGTGCGTTCAGTATGCACCATTCAAATCCACGTCATCAACTTGCAACCCTTTCTGCCTTCATTTGCTATTTTTCATGCATTTTATGATTTGTTTTCAGCTAAATGACCCTGAAATTGATAAGCACTACAAATTAACTTCGAAAAAGTTGAAAGTTGGCATGGTATCATCATTTCACCCACATAGCATATGCAAAAGAGTAGAGAGGGTTACGGCAAAAACTGGATGTACTTCATGTACAAAATGGACAATATCTTTCGAAATATCAGGGTTACAGACGAAAACTCATCTATTACAAAGGTATTTCATTTTTTTTAAACTTATTACAACTCCAGACTTTTTGTGCATTCAGTATGCACCATTCAAAGCCACGTCATCAACTTTCAACCCTTTCTGCCTTCATTGGCTATTTTTCATGCATTTACTGATTTTTTAAGGTAAATGACCCTGAAATTGAAAAGCACTACAAATGAACTCTGAAAAGGTTGAAAGTTGGTATGGTATCAACATTTCACCCACATAGCATGTGCAAAAAAGTAGAGAGGGTTACGGCAAAAATTGGATGCACTTCGTGTACAAAATGGACAATCTCTTTCGAAGTATCAGGGTTTCAGACGAAAACTCATCTGTTACAAAGGCATTGCATTTTTTAGACTTATTACGACTCCAGACTTTTTGTGCATTCAGTATGCACCATTCAAAGCCACGTCATCAACTTTCAACCCTTTCTTCCTTCGTTTGCTATTTTTCATGCATTTAATGATTTGTTTTGAGCTAAATGACTCTGAAATTGAAAAGCACTACAAATGAACTCCGAAAAAGTTAAAAGTTGGCATGGTATCATCATTTCACCCACATAGCATGTGCAAAAAACTAGAGTGGGTTACGGCAAAAACTAGATGCACTTTGTGTACAAAATGTACAAAAAAGAAAAAACTAAATTGGAAAAAGCCCGCCTATTGGGCCACAGCGGCGTGCATACGACTAGAAACCCAACCTGTAGTCGGGCCAGGATGCATGCCCGCAAGCCCAGTAAGCCCAACAGGGACACCGCAGCACAGGTAGGCCCTGAAGCCTGCTTTTAGAGAGGAGCTCGAAGGAGCAGCCACGGCTGGGTTTATAAACAAGTGCGGCTGCCCTTCGCTCGATCGGCGAGGTGGGACTAAACTTTGTGCACTGCGGGGTGGCATTATACCCCCTTTAGTACCGGTTCGTGGCTCCAATCGGTACTAAAGGGGGGTCTTTAGTACCGGTATAAGCCACGACCCGATACTAAAGGGGGTCGCTTCCCGCCGTTTGGCCTGGCCAAATTTGACCTTTTGTACAGGTTGGTAGCTCCAACCGGTACTAAATGCCCCTCCTATATATATAGCACTTACGAAAATTTCAGTTTCTTCTCCCACTTCTCCAATCTCTTTCGACATTGCCGCCGCGCCGTACGCCACCCCCGTCGCCACCCCCGCCACGCGCCGTCGCCGTCGTCGTCCCCGTCGGTGCCGCCCCTGTCCACGTCGACGCCCCGGCCCGTCGTCGCCGTCCCCATCGTCGCCGTCTCGCGCGCCGCCCGTTACGCCGCCGCCCCGTCACCGCATCGGTCGATCGCCGCCCCGGTCGCCCCGCGTTGTAAGCCCCCTGCGCGTGCGCCATGGCCGCGCCCTGATCGAGCCCCCTCTCGCACACACACACACACACACACACGTACATGCGCGTGCGCGCACACATACACACATTTTTTTACTTATTTTCTGTTTTTTCTGTTTTTTAGATTAATGTCAAAGTTTTAGCTAGCTAAATGAATTAGATTAATGCATGTCAAATTATTAATTAGATGATCGAATTAGATGAACTACCTAGATAAGAATGTTAGATTACTGTCAAATGTTAGATGAATTAGATAGAAAAGTTAGATATTAATGTCAAATGTTAGATGAATTAGCTAGATATTAATTAATGTTAATTAGATGAGTTAGTTTTTTATACTTTTAGTTATAGATGAATTAGATATATTAATGTTAGATGAATTAGTAAGTGCTTAGTTGAATTAGTAAGAAAATTAATAAGTGCTTAGTTGAATTAGTAAGTGCTTAGTTGAATTAGTAAGAAAATTAATTATTTTTTTATAGTAATTGCTTAGTTGAACTAGTTGAATTAATAGAACTAGTTTATGTTTTGTAAGAAAATTTAGGTATATGAGATTTGATGATCTAATTAAAATTTTACTATATAAACTAGCTACTTTATTTTTAGTAAGAAAATTAATAGAACTAGTTTATTTTTAGTAAGTGCTTAGTTGAATTAATAGAACTAGTTGAATTAATTGAACTACTTGAATTAATAGAATTAGTAAGTGTTTATCAATTAATGTTTCAACTATGAACATAGGAAATTCTGTTGATGAAAAGGATTTCGGTATGTACGAATACTGCGAAGACGAGCGCAGCCTGTGCGACAGAAATTTCCTAGTTGATGGTAGGCGCTTCAGCATCAAGCTGGATGAGACCTTCGAAGTGGATACAGTAAGTCACAATGACAAGTCTTTTTCGTAATTAAGCATGACTGATGCTTCATTTGCTTCAACTTATAATTTTATTTTTTTACTATTCTACTAGCGTATCCCCTGCCATGCAAGAATTTTTGTCTTGGATAAGATAGGTTTCAGTCCTATGAAAACTATGGAGGTAAAGAGAGTTTACTTGAAGACCGAGCATGGTTATACTTTCGACGCAAAATTATACAATGCAGACACCTACACCTATTTTGAATGCAAAACTTGGCAAGCACTATGCAAGACTTATGCATTTGAGCCTGATATGGTTATCACCTTTAATATTCGTCCGGAAGATGATATTGAAGGTAATATCGACATGTGGGTCGATGTGCAGACGCCTCCAGTTCTACCATTATGTGAGTTTCTCAACCATATTTATGTCTTCGATATTGTTTATCCAAAAATAGTTGACAACTAATTTCTATTGACAGCTTATTTCCATTCAAGCAAACATGTCCGGCACTTGGTAGATAGGACCGTCCATTGTCCCGGGGCTGAACTAAACTGCGAGGAGATAAGTCATTATGTTTCATGGCTTGAGGATCTTGATGCTGTCAAGAGAAATTATTTTCCTGGACTTGAAAATCTTAGTACTCAAAACGTGCGACCAATAGTGTTCGTATTGAACTACGGTCACATCTATTTAAGAAAGATGGTAAGGTTTTTACTATTTGTCCTCAGTGCATCTTTTGCATACATTATTTTTTGAGCTAAACTTCATTGCTAAGTATGTTACTATACGATGTTCTTCAACGGGGACTCCTGATGATAGTTGTGCCTCAGTGGATCGAGACTAAAGCTCGCATGTCAATGGTTAGCTTACGACCAAGACATCCTACATCGCACATGAGTGCATTCAGGATTTCTAAAACCGAGGAATGCTTAATAGTGAAAGACTGGAGCAAAATTGTGAAGGATCGCAGAGAAGTACTAGTGGGTAGCAATCAGAAGCGCACACCATGATTAGGAGACAGGTTCATCTGCATGCTCCAATATGATAACTCAGGCGAGCTACATATGTTCTATGATATTTTACCTAAGAGACAGCAGCAGGAGTGATTAGCTAGTTCCTGCTCGTAGTACCTGTCCTCTCATGTACGTGTTCTTCGTCCTGAACTTAATATCAAAGTGATTTGCTTTTGTGGTCTTATGTACGCTTATAATCTCATGACCATGTTGAACTCGATGATATCTTTGCTTCTGGTACAAGTGAATGTTTCTTCTTTAAGCTAGTGTTGGTGGTGATTGCATAGCGGTAATGACTATGATGATTAAATAGTGGTAATGACTATGATGATTATTAGCTAGTGTTGTTGGTGATGATATGACGCAAGAGTTTTTATATTAATATGATGATGATGATGATGATGATGAGTTATTATATCATTTATGAAAGAACCGTGGATTAGTTACAAACCGGTACTAAAGGTCTCCCCGCCCCCGGCGCTGGCTCGTGCCATGTGGTGGCCCTTTAGTGGCGGTTCGTGTTGAACCGGTACTAAAGGGGGGGGCCTTTAGTCCCCACCGTTTAGTGCCGGTTACAGAACCGCCACTAAAGGGCCTTACAAACTGGTGATAATGCCCGGTTCTGCACTAGTGGTTGGATGAAGCGGCCCGGACCAACCTTACATGACCACGTTCATGAGACCGGTTCCACCGGAAGACATGCAACTTGTTTTGCATAAAGGTGGCTGGCGGGTGTTTGTTTCTCCAACTTTAGTTGAATCAAATTTGACTATGGCATGTCCTTGTTGAAGGTTAAAACAGCAAACTTGACGAAACATCGTCGTGGTTTTGATGCGTAGGTAAGAACGGTTCTTACTAGAAGCCCATAGCAGCCACGTAAAACTTGCAACAACAAAGTAAAGGACGTCTAACATGTTTTTGCAAGGCATTTTGTGATGTGATATGGTCAAGACATGATGTGATATGCGTTATTGTATGAGATGATCATGTTTTGTAAAAGTTATTGGGAACTGGCAGGAGCCTTATGGTTGTCGCTTTATTGTATGAAATGCAATCGCCATGTAATTTCTTTACTTTATCACTATGCATTAGTGATAGTTGTAGAAGCAATAGTTGGCAAGATGACAACGACGCTACAATGGAGATCACGGTGTCAAGCCGGTGACGATGGAGATGGACATCAAAGGCACAAGATGATGATGGTCATATCATGTCACATATTTTGATTGCATGTGATGTTTATCTTTTATGCATCTTATTTTGCTTAGTACGGTGGTAGCATTATAAGATGACCCCTCACTAAAATTTCAAGGTCTAAGTGTTCTCCCTGAGTATGCACCATTGCGACAGTTCGTCGTGCCGAGACACCACATGATGATCGGGTGTGATAAGCTCTACATTCACATACAAAGGGTGCAAGACAGTTCTGCACATGCGGAATACTCGGGATAAACTTGACGAGCCTAGCATGTACAGACAGGGCCTCGGAACACTGAGACCGAAAGGTCGAATGTGAATCATATAGTAGATATGATCAACATAGTGATGTTCACCATTGAAAACTACTCCATCTCACGTGATGATCGGACATTGTTTAGTTGATATGGATCACGTGATCATTTAGATGACTCGAGGGATGTCTATCTAAGTTGGAGTTCCTAAGTAATATGATTAATTGAACTTAATTTATCATGAACTTAGTCCTGATAGTTTTTGCATATCTATGTTGTAGATCAATGGCCCGTGCTACCGTTCCCTTGAATTTTAAAGTGTTCCTACAGAAAGCTAAGTTGAAAGATGATGGTAGCAACTACATGGACTGGGTCCGTAACTTGAGGATTATCCTCATTGCTACGCAGAAGAATTATGTCCCTGATGCACCGCCAGGTGAAAGGCCTGCTACAGGAGCAGATGCTGATGTTATGAACCTTCAGCAAGCTCGATCTCATGACTACTCGATAGTTTAGTGTGCCATGCTCTACGCCTTAGAATCGGGACTTCAAAGACGTTTTGAACATCATGGACCATCTGAGATGTTCCAGGAGTTGAAGTTCATATTTCAAGCAAATGCCCGAGTTGAGAGATATGAAGTCTCCGACAAGTTCTATAGCTGCAAGATGGAGGAGAACAGTTATGTCAGTGAACACATACTCAGAATGTCTGGTAGCATAACCACTTAACTCAGCTGGGAGTTAATCCTCCGGATGATAGTGTTATTGACAGAGTTCTTCAACCACTGCCACCAAGCTACAAAGGCTTCGTGATGAACTATAATATGCAAGGGATGGATAAGACAATTCCCGAGCTCTTCGCTATATATGCTCAAAGTTGCAGAGGTAGAAATCAAGAAGGAGCATCAAGTGTTGATGGTTAACAAGACCACTAGTTTCAAGAAAAAGGGCAAAGGAAAGAAGGGGAACTTCAAGAAGAATGGCAAGCAAGTTGCCACTCCCGGGAAGAAGCCCAAGTCTGGACCTAAGCCTGAAACTGAGTGTTTCTACTACAAAGGGATTGGACACTGGAAGCGGAACTGCCCCAAGTATTTGGCGGATAAGAAGGATTGCAAAGTGAACAAAGGTATATTTGATATACATGTTATTGATGTGTACCTTACTAATGCTCGTAGTAGCGCCTGGATATTTGATACTGGTTATGTTGCTCATATTTGCAACTCCAAACAGGGGCTACGGATTAAACGAAGATGGGCTAAGGACGAGGTGGCGATGCAGGTGGGAATGGTTCCAAGGTCGATGTGATCGCCCTCGGCACGCTACCTCTACATCTACCTTCGGGATTAGTTTCAGACCTGAATAATTGTTATTTGGTGCCAGCGTTAAGTATGAACATTATATCTGGATCTTGTTTGATGCGAGACGGTTATTCATTTAAATCAGAGAATAATGGTTGTTCTATTTATATGAGTAATAACTTTTATGGTCATGCACCCTTGAAGAGTGGTCTACTGTTGTTGAATCTCGATCGTGGTGATCCACATATTCATAATATTGATGCCAAAACATGCAAAGTTGATAATGATAGTGCAACATATCTGTGGCACTGCCGTTTAGGTAATATTGGTGTAAAGCGCATGAAGAAACTCGATGGACATGGACTTTTGGAATCACTTGATTATGAATCATTTGATGCTTGCGAACCATGCCTCATGGGCAAGATGACTAAGACTCCGTTCTCGGGAACAATGGAGCGAACTACTGACTTATTGGAAATAATACATACCAATGTATGCGGTCCGCTGAGTGTTGAGGCTCGCGGCGGGTATCGTTATTTTCTGACCTTCACATATGATTTAAGCAGATATGGGTATATCTACTTAATGAAACACAAGTATGAAACATTTGAAAAGTTCAAAGACTTTCAGAGTGAAGTGGAAAATCATCATAACAAGAAAATAAAGTTTCTACGATCTGATTGCGGAGGCGAATATTTGAGTTACGAGTTTGGCCTTCATTTAAAACAATGTGGAATAGTTTCACAACTCACGCCACCTGGAATACCGCAGCGTAATGGTGTGTCCGAACGTTGTAACCGTACTTTATTAGGTATGGTGCGATCTATGATGCCTCTTACCGATTTACCACTATCATTTTGGGGTTATGCATTAGAGACAGCTGCATTCACGTAAAATAGGACACCGTCTAAATCCGTAGAGACGACACCGTATGAACTATGGTTTGGCAAGAAACCTAAGCTGTCATTTCTTAAAGTCTGGGGTTGCGATGCTTATGCGAAAAAGCTTCAACCTGATAAGCTCGAACCCAAATCGAAAAACTACGTCTTCATAGGATACCCAGAAGAAACTGTTGGGTACACCATCTATCATAGATCCGAAGGCAAGATATTTGTTGCTAAGAATGGATCCTTTCTAGAGAAGGAGTTTCTCTCGAAAGAAGTGAGTGGGAGGAAAGTAGAACTTGATGAGGTAGTTGTACGTTCTCTCGAATTGGGAAGTAGTTCATCACAGAAATCAGTTCCAGTGATGCCTACACCAATTAGTGAGGAAGCTAATGATGATGATCATGAAACTTCAGATCAAGTTACTAACGAACCTCGGAGGTCAACCAGAGTACGTTCTACACCAGAATGGTACGGTAATCCTGTTTTGGAAATCAGGTTACTAGACCATGACGAACCTACGAACTATGAGGAAGCGATGATGAGCCCAGATTCCGCGAAATGGCTTGAGGCCATGAAATCTGAGTTGGGATCCATGTATGAGAACAAAGTATGGACTTTGGCTGACTTGTCCGATGATCGGCAAGCCATAAAGAATAAATGGATCTTCAAGAAGAAGACTGACGCTGATGGTAATGTTACTATCTACAAAGCTCGACTTGTTGCGAAAGGTTTTCGACAAGTTCAAGGAGTTGACTACGATGAGACCTTCTCACCTGTAGCGATGCTTAAGTCTGTCCGAATCATGTTAGCAATTGCCCCATTTTATGATTATGAAATCTGGCAAATGGACGTCAAAACTGCATTCCTTAATGGATTTCTTAAAGAAGAATTGTATATGATGCAACCACAAGGTTCTCTCGATCCTAAAGGTGCTAACAAAGTGTGCAAGCTCCAGCGATCCATTTATGGACTGGTGCAAGCCTCTCGGAGTTGGAATATACGCTTTCATAGTGTGATCAAAGCATATGGTTTTATACAGACTTTCGGAGAAGTCCGTATTTACAAGAAAGTGAGTGGGAGCTCTGTAGCATTTCTAATATTATATGTGGATGACATATTATTGATTGGAAATGATATAGAACTTCTGGATAGCATAAAAGGATACTTGAATACAAGGTGTGAAATTGAGTCAGACTCAATCACTACAAAAAATGACACATCCGTGACATTTTGGGCCGAACAATTTTTTTCTGTCATACTTATGACACTTCTATGACAATAATTATGAAAAAACACGGTATCATCATAGATGTGGTGGGGTCCTACTTCTATGACAAAAAATCATGACAGAAAATGGGCTTTTCGTCTTGGGCGGGCCGGAGACGCGGCTGCATGACATTCTTTGGGCCGTCCATGACGGAAAAACCGTGGTAGAAGCGAGGGCGAGGAAAATATCGGGGTATTCCCGGTAAGGATGGTTGGTCGGGGCCGAGCGATGCGCGTTTCTCTCGCACACGCACGCGTGTGGGTGCGAGGCGTTGGGCTCTAACTGAACCCGAGCGATTGCACTGCAGGCTACGCGTTACTGAACCCGAGCGATCGATCGATGGCTGTTAACTGAACCCGATCGACTGATTCCTGTGCTACTGCTGCTAACTGAAGCCGATCGATGCTTCCTCCGTATGAACAATGAGCGTTGCTGGGGGGTTTGGATGAACAGTTCCCGGTGGGGTGGATGAACAGGACCCCGTGGTGTTGCCTCTGGATGAACAGGACCCTGATCGATCGAGCCGGTTGGGGCTGGATGAACAAGACCCGGTGGAGGGCAGGATGAACAGGACCACCCCGTGGAGGGCAGGATGAAACAGTAAACGATGGAGGGCTGGATGAACAGTAGCCCGTGGAGGGGTGGTTGAACAGGAGCCCGTGGAGAGGGCTGGTTGAACAGTAGCAGGTGGAGTAGCGCGCGGTGGAGGCTGGATGAACAGGAGGCCGTGGATGAACAGTCGCAGGTGGAGGCTGGAGGAGGTCGACGGTGGATGAACAGTAGCCCGTGGAGGCTTGAGGGGGTCGACGGTGGAGATGAACAGTGTCCCGTGGAGTCCCGTTTTGCGGTACGCCACACCCCTCTCGATGAACACGACCCCCGTTTCGACTGTAGCGCGCCAACACAAGTCTGTTTCCTCCCTTTTGCGGTACGCCACACCCCTCCCGATCAACAGGACCCCCATTTCGACCGTAGGAGGTCCGTTTCCTCCGTTTTGCGGTACGCCAGACCCCTCCCGATGAACAGGATCCCGTTTCGAACATGGCCGGTCGAACACAAGGCCGTTTCCTCCATTCTCCGGTACGCCAGGCCTCGTTTCCATCGGCTGTTCCGTCTAAGCCCTCTCGATGAACACGACAACGCATTCCGTTCTGACCCAGCCGGTTGGCTCCCCATGAACACGACGACGACGCTGTTTTCCGTTCTGACCCAGCCATGTACACGAGCCCTGGCCGTACGTATGCGCGAGTATGCGTTCGAGACCCTGCCCATATGTACGTACGTGGCCGTATTTTCTTTCTTGCACACTGGCCGTTGTACGTACGTGTACATGCTATGTGCGCGCCTCTACTACGACACGTGCGCGCCTCTACATCGACCAGTATGTACGTACACGTTCGCGACCAGAATGACAACGCTACGTACGCTTCGACCAGCTGGGTCCCGACAGTCAGGCACTTCCTTGCGTGCGAAGATGTAGCTGGTGGGTCCCAGCAGTCAGGGGGGCGAATCGTTTTTTTTTTTGCCCGGGCGCACTTCCTTGCGTGCGAAGATGTAGCTGGTGGGTCCCAGCAGTTAGGGGGAAATGTCTTTTTTGCAAAATACGGTGGCCCATCTGGTGGGTCCCCGCTGTCAGGTGGAGGAATAATTATTTCGCGCGTAATAAGGAAGCACTTCCTTGCTGTGGCCATGGACCCAGCTGTCAGCCCCTCCACGTACAGTCCACGTCCGATGGAAGCCGTTCCTTGACCATGTTGACCACGCCGCGCCGAGAGCACCAGGGATGTGGACGACGGCGAGGCCTAGGAAGGGGACGACGCGGAGCCGGGGAAGACGCGGCAGTGGATGCCCATGCGTAGAGGAGTATGAGGGTTCACTGGCTTGCTGCGGTGTGAGCCTACCGTCGCCACAGAATAACAGGGGGTGTGGGTTAGTAGAGGGATGGCCGGGCCAGCGGTGGGAGTAGTAGGGGGCGGTGAGGCCTCCGCCGCATCGCAGCCGGCCATGGGAGGCAGGAGCACGAGGCACGACCGGCGCTGGTTTGGGCGGCTGGAGCAAGAAGACCAGAGGTTGAAGAAGCACTACGGCCGTTGGATGGACATCGTACGGTCACTGGAGCTAGAATCGTGCATATTGACTAAGTTGACAAAGCCCTCTGTCCCCGTCAACTTAGTAGGCCCACAAGTCAGCCTGCCACTATACTGGGTCCCAGCTAGCAGGGGGTATTCATTTTTTTGTGCGTAATAAGGAGGCACTTCTGTGCGTGCGAAGATATAGCTGGTGGGTCCAAGCTGTCAGCGGCGGTAACGTTTTGCGCGTAATAAGGAGGCATTTCCTTGCGTGCGGCCGTGGACCCAACTGTCAGCCTCTCCACGTACAGTCCACTTCAGATGCATGTCGGTCGTTGACCACGTTGACCAGGCCGCGCCGAGAGCACCAGGGCGGTGGACGACGGCGAGGCCTAGGAAGGGAACGACACGGAGGCAGGGAAGAGTCGGCAGTTGTTTCCCACGCGGAGGGGAGTATGACTGTGCGAGGGTTTACTGGTTCGTCTGCCGTCGCTGGAGAATAACAGCAGGTGTGGGTGAGTAGAGGAATGGCTAGGCCAGTGATGGGAGTACGGTGGGGCGGTGAGGCCTGCGCGGCAGCACTGCCGGCCGCGGGGAGGAGTGAGCAGGCAGTCCCACCGGCGCTTGTTTGAGCGGCTGGAGCAGGAAGAGCAGAGATTGCAGAAGCACGATGGCCGTTGGATGGACATCCAACAGTCACTCCTTGTGCGTCAACCTTTTTTTTAAGAAAGCCTCAAACCTGTGGAAAACATCATACACCCCATCTGCCGTTATTTCTAATAATTTACAGCCCATCTGCTAATTCTTAAGGTTTTTTTGGAGCCCATATTCTTTTTGTTAGCATTACAGCCCATATTGTGGCCACGGTTAAAAAATTATATGAAATTTTGCATATTTCGGTGCGGTCCGAACTGTTTTTAATCCCGAAATTTCGAGTCACATTCAAACTGATTTTAAAAATAAATGTATATCAATACAAAATCTAACAAATTGTCCACGCATAAAAATCAATGCAATTTAAAATCTTGAAATGAAAAAAAGAAATTTGAAACTAATTGCCGGTTTGATGTGTTTTAAAAATGTACAACCCATTTCTCATTACTGATAGGCCATTTTCTCGGCCAGCAGAATAAAGCTCTCCTCGTCTTGAAAGATTTGCAGCCCAACAGGCCTGACAAAACGACTTACTTGGCAAATCACAAAAAAAACTGCGTTGTGGACATGGACCCAGCTGTCAGCCTCTCCACGTACAATACTCTTCCGATGGAAGTCGGTCGTTAACCACATTGACCACGCCGCGCCGAGAGCACCAAGGCGGTGGACGACAGCGAGGCCTAGGAAGGGGACGACGCGGAGCCGGGGAAGACACGGCAGTGGATGCCCACGCGGAGAGGAGTACGAGGGTTCACTGCTTCGGCTGCGGTGTGAGGCTGTCGTCGCCGCAGAATAACAGGGGGTGTGGGTGAGTGGAGGGATGGCCTGGCCAGCGGTGGGAGTAGTATGGGGGCGGTGAGGCCTCCGCGGCAGCACAGCCGGCCACGGGAGGCAGGAGCATGCGGCACGACCGGCGCTGCTTTGGGCGGCTGGAGCAAGAAGACCAGAGGTTGAAAAAGCACTAAGTCCGTTGGATGGACATCGTACGGTCACTGGAGCTAAAATCGTTCGTATTGACTAAGTTGACAAAGCCCTCCGTCCCCGTCAACTTAGTAGGCACACAAGTCAGCCTCCCACAGTGGTGGGTCCTAGCTGGCAGGGGGGTATTCATTTCTTTGTGCGCAATAAGGAGGCACTTCCTTGCGTGCGAAGATATAGTTGGTGGGTCCGACCTGTCAGCGGAGGGAACATTTTTTTCGCGCAATACAGAGGCCCTTCCGGCGGGTCCCGGATGTGAGGTGGAGGAATCATTATTTTGCGCGTAATAAGGAGAAATTTCCTTGTGTGCGGCCGTGGACCCAGCTGTCAGCCTCTCCACGTACAGTCCACTTCCGATGGATGTCGTTTGTTGACCACGTTGACCACGCCGCGCCGAGAGCACCAGGGCGGTGGACGACGGCGAGGCCTACGAAGGGAACGACACGGAGCCGGGGAAGACACGGCAGTGGCTGCCCACGCGGTGGAGAGTACGAGGTTTGACTAGTTCGGCTGCCGTCGCCGGAAAATAACAGGAGGTGTGGGTGAGTAGAGGGATAGACAGGCCAGGGATGTGAGTATATGATGGGGCCGTGATCCCTGCCCGGCAGCACAGCCGGCCATGGGAGGCAGGAGCTAGCGGTTCCGACGGCGCTGGTTTGGGTGGCTGGGGCAGGAAGATCAGAGACTGAAGAAGCACGATTGCCATTAGATTGACATCTAACGGTCTGACGCTGGTAGAGTCGATTGTTGACTAAGTTTCTTTTTTGATAAACCTTGTGTACGCATGAACTTAGTAGGCCCACAAGTTAGCCTCCAAATCTGTGGCAGACAACATAGAGCCCATTTGCTATTTTTTAATAATTTGCAGCCCATTTGCTAATTCTTAAGTAATTTATGACAGCCCATTTTCTGCCCAGGACCAGGGTTAAAAAGTTCAACTTTATTTTGCATATTTCGGTGGAGTCCGAACTTTTGTAATCTCGAAATGACAAAAAAATTAAGGACTTATTGAATTTGCCAAAAAAATCATTTTGTTTTTGTAAGCAAATAAGACGTGGGACAATTTAGTTGGTTTAAGGGAAAACCAGTGGTAAAAAAAATCAGTGCTGGGAGGGAAAACAACAACAAAAATAAGGATGTAAATATGAAAAGTGAATTTTATGTATTTTCAATATAATGGTATGTGTATATGAACTAGTTAAGCTATAGGTAGAGATTAGAAAACGGATGTAGGACATGCGTTTCAAGAGGAAAATAGAACTAGGCTGTGTGTTTGATTCAGTAAAAAAGTGCCTACGGATGTTGTAAGACAAAATATAACTAACGATGGCGGGCCAGAGGCCAGTAGATACCTGCTGGATCTTTGTGCCCCGTTGTCGTCATGGGCTGGGCCTGTTAAAAACAAAACCAAGCCTGGGCAGTCTACAGCCCAGTTGAAACTTGCTCGACCTAAAAAAACAATATACGTGCTCAATAAACGAGAGAATTCTGCGAGTACAGACTCATAACTGGGATGCAGCAGGGATATTTTTTTTTCATCGTGATAATAAGACCATGCACTTGTTTCGAAAAATTTGGAGAACTGGGAATTCGAACGGCAGGTGCTTATGGTACCCATCAAATAAAAATCAGGTGCCTGAAAATTCGTTTCGAAACAAATGATTCAGCATTATATCCATGTCGACCCTCGGCATGATGGTTCGAAGAAAATGCCAAGTTCATACCAAAAGATCATTAACAACAATACCAACTTGCGGACGACAAGGTAGTACAAGTACCAATACCAAACTAACTTATAATCTTTTTACTCCTGGCCCTAGTGTTCGTCTGGTAGAAAATCTTGCAGAGGACCATCTCCCGCTCCTTCTCTTGCTCCAGGTCCCCGAGGTGGTACTGGTGCATTACCTAGCTGGTCCTTTGCTGGTCGAAGTTCTTGTTGGTGTGCAGCACCAGAACCTTTTTGCTGCCCGTCTGCCGGCCGTTGACCATCACCGGCAAGGTATTGCCGGTGTTGTGCCACATCGCATGCATGCCGCACTCCGACTGTATCTTGCGACGCGACCACGTGCCCCTTTTGAACGCCCTGGAATTGCGCTGGAAGAAATGATTCCTTAGGCCACTCAGTGTGATACCTACAGTATTGTCGAATACGGGTTTTAGTGTACGTAGTTGGCATTTTCATAACATCTTTGGCATGTTGCAGTCACTTGTTTCACTTTTTATTAACTGTCAAATTGTAATTGCTTCACCAGGTCTGCGTCTGAAAAGAAAAATAGAGCTATAAACAAAGGAATATGTTTGTGCAAGTAGACGGCCGATCGGTGTCTTACCTGGAAGTTTCTCAGGATGGGTGTAGCATATGCCGTGCTCGCTGTCGATGGTTGGTATGAACAAATCGATGAGAGGGAGAGATCTCGCGCTGTCAGCACTCACTTTGGCCTCAAGGTCCTTGATCAGCTCCTGATCCATGGGATCGAACTTGACGCCAGCCGGCAGCACTGACCAATCCTTCTTCGACTTGCATGGGTTAATTCCAGTTATATGGTACTCAATGTATGATCAATCGACTGTTTTAAGTGAATGATGAAAGATTACGACAGATAAGTGGTACTCCAAATCTGAAGTCTAGAATACCCGAACATGCCGCCGGGATTCTTGTGTCACCTCACGCGCAACGTGTTGTCATGTCAATTCAATGTGTGGACATCATGAATAATTTGACCGATGTATACTAGTACTGCTACTGTACTACTTACTAGTCGTATTTAGTGTCACATTTTAACCATAGGTTTAACTAACAAGTACGCACTTGAAGCCTAAGTGATATATATATATACTGCACAGCATCTCCATCATCATTATCAGTACATCCTGCGCAGGTGAGTTAGGATGCACTTGATCCCAGAAAGGTATCTATCCTTCAAACCAGAGGAGTGCTTCAAACTAACAACAGTACATAATATCCAACAAAAGAGGGTCGTGCTACAGCAGCAGAATACATGGCTCAGTCTACATATTAGTACGAATCAAGTTGTGCATATTTGCTGTTGGCATGAACCACATCGCCGCATGTCGGGTTTGCAAAAGCCATCCATCGCATGGAAGCTTGATGCCTTTCACACACTGAAGATTATCTCGCAACAAACTGTGTCGACGAATCTCTGGATGTGGTGATTCATGAAACCCATGGTATGATGTGTAAACACTGTCCCCCCTGGCGAATGGAAGTTGGATGATCGGATAATTGAGCCCGAGGAACATGGAGTGGTTGCCGAGGCTGTAAACCCACCTCCAGTTGAATACGCCTGGCCCAACGGAGCTGGGATCTTTCTCGAACACGAAGTAGCCATAGCCATCAATGTCACGAACGCCCCAGGCATTGTACTGCATGTGGTTTGATGAAATGGTTTGGTCAATTTGGTACGTGCAAATGAGCATCAAATGACCACTGTCAGCTGAACGAGCGATAAACCACCACCCATCGGCTGGTATGGTTCCAGGTCCTGGAATCATGAAGGCCAGTGCATTTGCGTCTGCTGCAACAATTCAAATTGGATACCAAAAGGACAAAAATAAACAATCATGTTCAGAGTTTGTGTGTAATTAAGATTATTATAATAGTGACACATATCATAGACAGATAATTGCAATGTCGTGGTCATAATCATACCCCAAGTTAAAAAAAATAAGCCAATGACTTTCATATTCTAGCAATATATCATGGTTCAAATATCATGTAACAATGAGAGGAAAACAGATATGACAGGGCCTACTCATATTCTACCATAGCACTTACTATAGTTATCATGTCAACTCTAAGCAATAACATGTGTTGTTATAAAAATCTTGGAAATGAGAGTAACATATAGCAATCATGAGGTTATACTCATAATATCTATTCTAACAATCATTAGATACCTATTGTTCTCATATCAACTCTAACAATAACATGTGGTCATAAAAATCTAGGAAATGAGAGCAACATATAGCAATGATGTGGTTATAGACATACTATATATTCTAAATTTGTAACAATGAACAGGCAGTCGTATTCTTAAGGTAAAGATGAGATGAGATAGAACAATTACACGACAATAGATTCCACCAATATAGGCAGCCAATCTGTGCGTCGACCGCATAAACGATGCCATCGTGCACTATAGCATCAGACAGAAGTGTTGGGTGAAGAGGATCGACGATGAGCCATAACCATGTATGGCGACCGGATTCCAGATAGACTAATCCCATGTTGAACATGACAATGAGCTTGTAATCCATGTAGTCTTCTGATGGTGTGGGCACTTCGCAGATTACAATGTTCAGCAAATAGAGGTCGAGCCAAAAGCTTGACATGTCTCGTGCGTAGTAGGCAGGAGTGTCCGACGGGCCGCGAGGCTCGATGGCGGCGGTATCCAAAGATGGAAGGGTGATCTCTCGCTGGGTGTAGATATCCACGAGACGCCACGGACTAACGGATTGGTGGATGAGGACGATCCAGTTGGCCTTCATGCCCGCCCAGTAGTGGCCGCGCATGAACGGCAGGTGGATGGGTAGTGGTACCATGTCGAGGGGCACCACGGCAACCTCCGTAGGATCGCCAAGTCGGTGTCTGGGCCACCTGCGAGGATCGGGCATCAGCAAGCAGGGTGTCTTGAAAAGAGTCGGCCGGTTGCAGATGAGTAGACGGTACAAAGACACCGAGCATGCGGCCAGACGGACGGTGCTGAGTAGGTCCATACGATTACAGATCTACTCCAAGAGAACATCGGGGAGGGAATTCCAATCGCGGCTCTGCGTGTCAATCGGTTCTGCCATTGGGGTTTTCGATGCCTGCGAGCCAGCAGGGAAGTGGATTCGGGCGGGTGAGCGAAGAAGCTTCTCCTCGTGTGGCCGAGCAGTGAGCGGGGGGGACATGGTACGCGCGAGCTACCAAGGAAGATAGGGCGGGAGGGAGAGCAGTGGGCGGGGGGAAATGGTGTGCGGCCGACGATGGGGAAGAGAGGAGGAAGAAGAGTGGAAGATGGGGAAGAAAGTGCATTAAATCTCAATTCTACTATTACTACCAGGATATACCGTCCTTCGGAGTGTAAATAGTTACACCGATGACATGTGTGTCTACCACAAGAGGGCCCATATGTCAGTTAATGGAGGACAGAAGCGTGCTCTACTGGCAAACATGATGGCAGTACTGGGTAAGGCTGATTTAGTAACACCAACACACTGGTTCAGCTTATTAATTAAGTGTCCCATCTGCTGCAGCGTGTATTGTCACTTCACTGCGAAGACTAGTTGAATAGTTCTCTCTGACCGAGATGGGGAATAATGGATCGCGAAGACTTCCTTTCTACATTATCCCTATGCCTCTACGCTCACTTCATTCATTTTGCTCCGTACGTAGTCACTTGTTGAAATCTCTAGAAAGACAAATACTCCGTATTTGGGAACATAGGGAGGATTTTACTCCGTATTTGGGAACAGAGGGAGGATTTTACTCCGTATTTGGGAACAGAGGGAGGATTTTACTCCGTATTTGGGAACAGAGGGAGTATCACCATATGGAGGGAACACAGGAAGCTTGAAATATGAACATGTCAATGGGAGGGAGTAAGCCCCATGCATGCAACATGCAACACTCACACATACACATGGACGCACACAACACTCATGCACCCATGCGGCACATAGCACACGACGCAACACACACGCTCAAGTGCTCAACCTACTCCCTACGTCCGTGAAAGACTGTACATTTAGAGATTTACACATTGACCAGGGCATAATTAACGCACAAAAGTAGTAGACTTATGTGTGCATGCGACCATTGAGAGAAGAAGATTAAATGAAGGTCGTTGCATGCTGTAATTAAGGATAGACATGTAGCCTATACCTAGAGCACAAGTTGGTGCATTAGTCAATCAATATCGATTTAGATTAAAGGCTAAATGCATTGGAAGTATAGATGTACTACACTCTTTGTTTTTTAGCTGATTTCTTTGGTCTGCCAACTGACAGGTGGGACCCAGAAACCAGGTGACAATTTAACCAGTCAACAAAGTGCCACGTCGACTATGTGGCCAATCAGTAGGGTGCAATACGGTGCTCTACGATGAGCTAGTGATCGTATAATCACCGCAAAACTATATATAGTGACCGTAAAGAGCGTATTGTTACATACGTTGACCGCCAGTGTATTTTTCTCGTTTCAAATTAAGCCATATTAACCGGAAAGGATGCAGTATGGACTAGTACTAGTACTGCTTTGATGTGTCCCGTCAACTCGCCGAACAAGGAGAAGCTTGCTTACTACGCCTCTCCCTCACCCACGCGCGCGGTGGTTCGCAGGACGAGGAGTGGGTTTTGACTACAGCGCCCTCTCACTCGCCCTCGCCCTCGCGGTGGACGTGCAGCAGTTCAATCGGTGTCAGATTGCCAGAAGCATAATGTGTACTGTGGTATCATCATTGTTGGACCTTCCGAAGAGGCGAAGACCCAAGTGCAAGGTTCACACGAGTACGAACTGTTGAACCTCCCGAAGAGGCAAAGAGCCAAGCACAAGGTTTTATAGGAGTTGTCGTCCTAGTAGGAGCGTACTACAACTATAGCGAACGATGCTACTGGAGATGCCGCCACGTCACGTATATCCAAAGCTGTGCCACCTTTTTTTCTTCTCAAAGAGCGTGTTGGAGCCCGTGCAACAACCACACAAGTTGCACGTACACATAACACATTTACTAGTAATAAATTCTAAAGGACAAATGCCAGTATGCCACACAAGTTCATCTCCAATTCATGTGATAAATTTGTGCACGACTAGTCTACATATATTCACAACGCTACCGTTCACAATTTACCGTACTCCACTTACACGTTATAGATGGGCTACATGTCCTCCTCCAGGTTCCAGTCCCAGGTGTTCTTCATGGATGGCACGATCCATAGCGGTGGGCAACGGGAATAATTGTCGCAGCTTTCTAGTCCAGTTCCACACGATGGAGCTCATCCAAGCTGAAGCGGCATAAATCAGGGATAGCGTGTCCCAGCATGTCTTTCATCCGGCGGTGCGCACTGAAGACACAACCATGCTTCATGAATGGCAGGCCTTCCGTGTCGTGCACGGAAGGTGGCATCCGCTTCACAATGGAGTAGCTGTCCCCAATGAAAAGCGAGTACTCTCCAAGAGTGTTTCTCGGCACCCACGTGGCATCACGGGGGTCGAACTCGGCACCGTTCATCTGGTACACGCGGCATCTCAGATCTGGACACATGGTGACGTACATAGTCAAGGTCCATGCATAATAATGTTGTGCTCAAATATGGCGGTCAGTAATACTGTGCAGCAAATAGTACCACTCCGGTATAAAGGAAGTAAAATAACCGGCTTATTATATATAGCCACTGTTGGCTACATGGATGAGATAGTAAGACATGGAAACACAAAAATGGTGGCAGCTAGTGGGTTCAAGTCTTCAAGGGCCTAGCTAGCTATACGCATCCTCCAAGGTAAAAAGTACTCCTACTAGTACGTAAGTAGAGTACTAGTACAAGAATGAAAGAGAGGCGAGAGGGTTAAAAAATGGAATACCTGGGTAGATGGTGACGGTCCGATTGTGGTAGATTGTGTGACCATGTTACACATCAGTGGTACCATGGGTAACGACTGCTAAGATAGTTGATCCCAATATGCCAAAGTCAGCTACAAGGTTCCAGGTTAGACCGAATCGCGGATGCAAATGCACATCTAGGATCGGCGATCTTATTTTGATCGCGGGATGACTAGTCCCTGCAAGATAATGGAGTACCGTTAGGGATGCAAATGATGGTTTGTGCATTCCGTTTGTAATCTCCCGTACCGTAGGATGGCAACCAGATGAAACAAGTCCCCTGGCTTGTCACCGCAAAGATGCGGCCTAGATGGCGCACGGCGTCTTTGAACGTGTAGGGGTACAAATCTGTCGCCGCCAACATGCGCCAGCCTCTGCCATTACTGCCTCTTGCATTGATGGAAATCCTTATGTCGAACACCGCGATGAGACAGTAATCGTCGTAACCGCATCGCTTTGTCGGCGGGTCCGCAATTGCTATCTTCTTCAATCTCATGTAGGCATCATCATACGTATTCAAGCCCAGCCAGTCCGGAAGGCCGATCCCAATGGTGGAGAAGGGGTCTACCGGAACGGCCGCACTGCTGTGGATGTTGTGCAAAATGATGGTGGTATCTGGCTGGAGGTATGCAAGCCAATCTTTGTTGGCACCGACCCAGACCTATATATAAGATGGTGGGCAGCGGAGAAATTATGGGATGGAAATGGAATAACTAAGTACTACATGATCAAACTCCATTACTGACCTGCTCATCGGATAAAATCCGACTACCTCTCAACGTCGGCAACTCTAGAGGAGTCAACTTGCAACCATGGCCAGGGAGCAGTGGACTGTTCGAAGGATTGTCCCATAGAAGAACCTTCTCCTCGAGGACGCATGGAAGACCAACAAGCATGGCCTTTTCCCAAGCCATTTTAAGCACCATCTTGAAAAAGTTGGTGCAGGAAGCACCGAGTCTTGCGACGGTGAGGACGTCGGAGCGGCGTGCGATTTCTCCCAGAGGATCGTCGTCCAAGGTGTCCCATTCCCGACGAGGAGGAGAACCGCCTGGCAAATCCATGGGAGCAGTGACAAACTGCCTTCTCTTCGGGGGGAGGGGAACTGGCGAGGAGGAGATAAGAGCGTAGTAACCGCAGGGCCTCGTCCCTTCCAACTGTAGATCGTTCCTTCCAACTGTAGTGAAGGGGTGAGGCTATTATTTACTACTAGTACTAGCATTATGGGACGTTATGGAATTGCATTATACAGTAAATAATAGCACTAGTAAGAAATTTTTGGCACTAGCTAGTAGGTTTTGGCGTGGATTAAGAAATTTTGGGTATGTTTTTGCTATTTTTTGTACACGCCAACTAGTGTCAAAAAACGTCTTACATTATGTGAGGGAGGAGTATGTACTCGTACTGTAGCAGTACTAGTACTACTTTCTCAACTAGTAGTGCGATGTACTATACTTCTAGTATAGTGCACCAGTTTTGAACTCTTGAATCTCTGGGCCAAGGAGCTACAGTTGGAAGTGGAGGGTACTACTGTTCTCTAGAACCATCGCTGTACTATCAATGCAGGGAACGTACACCTGCGTAGTGGCCTAGTGGGTACTCTCGGTGCTCTATTCAGCCGCTCCTCTCACGTAGGTGGCCTACTCAGCCGCTCCTCTCACGCACACACTAGCAGCCTGTTTATCAGCGATGGTTACTGCGGGGGAAGAACATTTGAGTTATTTGATACAGCGAGACTAGGCTTTTCTCTTCCATTTGTGGAGGTGTAATGGATCTCGTCGAACTTTGTTAGTAGTTCCTTCTTTATGAATGAGATGAAGCAAAGCTTTTGCCTCCGTTTCAAAAAAAACACATCAAGAGGAATTTATTTTATAGTAAAGCCGATAATGGAGTGAAGTCCATGCGTGCAACGCCACAAGCTACAGAGTAGTAGTAGAGCACTTTACGTACAGAGCCATATTGCACAGTTCCCAATGCCCCGCCAGGCTTTTCCGGCTCCTCAGGCTTAATTGGGAGGCGCTAGTTTAAATATGCTACTAGCTGATGAGGAAGCTGCAAGCAAGGTGCGGCTAGGGCGAGCACGCGAGCCACGAGATGCTGGGAAGGAAAACCCGTTCACGTGGCTAGGCTATCCAGTGCACCTAGATTGTGGTGTCGCATGTCCGTTTGACTTCAAAACTCAAACTACCCGTGTAAAATATTGGCTCGCAGCAAAGTTACTATTTAAATAAAAGGCCGCCGTGCGTTCGGCTGGGATCGAACCCACAAAACGAGGTATACACTCCCGCGACCACTAGTAGTACTCGTTGGAGTACAACGCAACCTAGAATCACCTTTTGTCGCTAGTAGTACATTGTTCCTTACAAGAAACCCCTAATAATGCAAGAAACCACTAATAATGCCAAGAAACTACTAGCACTTGCATACGTGGCAGACTTAAGATAAGACTACCTTATCAACCATTGTACATGCTCTTACCAACCAGCCCTGCCAAGAAACGACTACTCTACAAAGTGCCGTTATAGGCACGTTTCAACCCATGGCCCTGTTTGGATACATTTGTTGTCAATCTAACCCTGCCATCCAAACACCACTTTGGTTAGAGTTAGTTTAGGGTTAGAATCTAACCTCTGACTTAGAGTATCCAGACAGGGCCCATGTCGCCCATTAAGTCAACGCCTTCTATTCCACCGGGCGTTATGACTTGTGGGACCTACATGTCAGTCTGCACAAAAATCCCCGAGTGACCTCCTACCTCCGGCCCGTCCACCTAGTCATGCTCGGCCATGGGACACAGCTACCGCCGCCGGCAGAAGGCGAGGTCAAAACCGTCGGCGGTGTGGAGCCCATCTTGCGGCAACCCGGATGTCAGCTCCGTCCGGCGCTCGCGGCCGCTAGCTAGCCAAGATAGCTCTGTCCAGCTGCTTGTCTGCAAGGTTTGCTAGCTAGATTGGCACGGCGGCGCGGCGGCTTGGTCGCGCGCGCCGCGCTAAGGCCAGCCATCTGGCTCGAGCGAAGGCCGGCGCAGCGTCTTGCTCGCTCGTGAGTCACGCTCGGGCCAGCCTGCCAACCCATGCGGAGGCCAGCGCAGCGTCCGGCCCGTTCGGTGGAGCGGCGGCCAACTCGCTCATCACCGGCGCCACCGACGAACACGCATTAGTACTGTTTGAAGTAATGTTCAGGAAAAATAATGATTTGAGGGGGAATAATAGGATAGAAGGTCAGATGTGGGTTCCTCGTGTCAACGGTCAAACAAAATGTGTTGGTTTAAGCTGCCTCATTAGCATGGACGTGTGGGCCAACCCTGTCATAAATGGGTTTAAACTAACCTAATCGGTAGGTAGTAGTTTTTGGCGTGGATTAAGAATTTTTGGGTATGTTTTTGCTATTTTTTGTACAATAGATTCTTCCTAGGGCTGGTTGAAAGTGGTAGTTTTTTGTTAAATACTCTACATATTGTAAGTAGGAGTGAAAGTTAAGCTTTGGAACCCAATAAGCAAGGCTAGTTACATAGTGCATATGTGTACATGATTGAAAGTAAATATCAACCATGAGTGACTAATATCTTGATGGAAAACTCGAAACTATGGAATACTAGGGAAAAATTTGCATGGTTGGAAATACTAGCAATGTTCATGTGTGTTGCAACGAATCATAATTAGAATAATACTTATCCACAAACTTGATACAAAACACTCTAATTTTGATATACATATATCACTAGAGATATATTATGTTTCAATTAGAATATATTCCTTGGGCTGTTTTGGTGAGGCCAGGGAGGGATGTGGTTGGTTTTAAGATACTAATTATGGATTTTTCTGCAAATTGGTAGACAAGTGGGATGTTTGTGAGAAAAGGCAACAACTTACCTCATAGTCGTTAGATGTAGATCTAATGGTCACAAACGACGCATGGCAGACACACCATCATCACTAACTTAGTCTTCTGTAGGAGTACTAGCAATATCCGTGCATTGCACGGAACATCAAGATGCATTTTTTAATAAAAACACTCATTGTGATTGACCCATGCGGGAGTAATCCCATGTGTAAAAACTAATGATATCTCGAGAAATAGGAGATAAGGTGAAGAGGAGTGGGGCATGGTGGTGATTGGTGGTCGGACTGAGCGGAGGCATGGGGATTGACGACGCCGGCAGCGGCCACCAGGCCAGTTTGTTCCAGAGGCTTCCTTTCTTAATTGCTCAACAATGAGGTTGTTGGAGATAAGGATGAACGAGGGAAGGCCTTGTCTGCAAATGTGGAGAGGGGTGCGGGTATCTTTTAGTTTAATTTCCACCAGTCCGATATAGATCGGACGGTCTATATTGCAAGATGGCACGTGTACCATCATCACCAACTCGGTTTTTTATAAGAGAAGAAATATAAGTATGGAGATACAAACGTATTATCGATACTTGTTTCCGTAAACTAGCATCTACATTCTATTCAACGCCTCAGCATGTGAGGCCTTAGCACAATGACTTCTCGACTGTGTAAAACAAACGTTTTCCCGTCGCCGATAAGGAGGGGGTGACGGCGGCGCGTTTTTGGCTTGCTCTGGTCCTAGTAGTCATACTAGGTGGTCTAAGCACGTGTAGATTTATTCTTTTTCACGTCTCGTGTTCGCCGTACTGCCACGACTGTTGATGAATAGACGATAAGTTATTCACGGGGAAACCCTTGTTGAGCGTGTTTGCGAGAGAGAGAGAGAGACAGTGTGCGTGTGTGATATGTCTAGAGATTGAGGCAATGATAATAGATTCTTTGTGTCTATGTGTGTGGAGGATAGAGAGAGACATGTACATGGGGCTTTGTGTTGTGTAAGGTGGAGACACATATACATAATTAGAGAGTGAGTGTGCGAGATACACATGCGGACATGGGGAGAGATGAGGATCCAGATTAATGGGTGTTTGTGCGTGTCTATGTGTGTTTGTGTGCGCGTTTGTGTGCGAGAGGGAGTGTGTGTATGTGGAGTAGAGAGACCACTAATGATGTAAACCTAGTATAAGGGAAGGGGGAATGGTGTGACATGTGTAGTAGCGGGATAGCATGGGTGCGGGCGGGGGGAGGAGACTATTTGGAAGAGACATCGATTGTGTTTGGGAGAGGGGTGTGAGAGCGAGAGAAAGAGAGAGAGAGAGCTAGCGATGGAGAGAGAGAGCTAGCGACAGAGAGAGAGAGAGGAAGAGAGGGGGCGAGAGAGGGGGCGTTTGTGTCCATAAATGGTTTATAGATAGGGAGACAATGTTGATGTTGTTTGAAATTGGCCTATATATGTACGGAGACGCAAGGTAAGCGAGTCATCGTGTGTGTGATAGGGACTTCATGAGAGATCTAGAATAGATGGTGTAGAGAACAATGTGCGAGATCGAGAACGATGATACATTAGGGAGCTATGGAAAGAGTCACGACATATATGTATACAGGGAGGAGCTGGGGCGGGTCCGCATGTGGGAGAGATAGAAAGAGGAGAGTGGTGCACAAGGAGACAAAGTGTGCTTGTTTTGCAGTGGGGGTGGTGTGTGAGGTGAGTGTGCGAGAACCACATAACTAGGGAGATAGACGTTTGGGGGAGACGTTTTGTGTGTATGGGAAAGATGCACTCTACATAGTGCGTGTGCTTGGGAAAGAGAGATGCCGGGAGACCTAGCTAGAGAGTGGGGGAAGAGATATGTGCATGCCCAAGAGACAAAGTGATAGAGACCTATATTCGGGTCCGGACTTTAGAAGAGAGAGGGGTGTTAATGTGCTCGTGTGTTGGTGTTTGGGGGAGAGAACGACTTCTCTGTGTGTGGGGGGGGTGGGCGACGAGGGGGGTGGCTTCAGATAAAGAGTGAGGTGTCTATATTTGAGGGACTTTAGTGTAATTGAGATCTACATGGTCAATAGTGTGTGCACTCAAGGTTGATCAATTTGTTTCATAGTTTGGACTATGAGATAACGATACTTTTGAACATGTGTGATATACTTTGATGTACCAAAATTACAAACCTAAGATTGGAATTAGAATTCGACTCCATCATTAGCTTTTGTAATTCATTTAAACGGAGTTACATTTTTAAGCCGGGATTTCGTGATTTCAAATTCATATATCAAACCTAGAGATATACACATACGGGCATGTTCAAACTTTATAATCATCCAATTTATTCGTACACATACACATTTTTGATTTTGTCATCATATTTAGGATAAACACATTTGGAATTTCATTTGAATTGGACCATATGATGGTATTTGCTTGCTCAATGATCCATATTTGAATTGAATGGACAATCTAAGTTTCGAGTTGGCGACATTGATTTTCAAAACTTGCACTTTTTTTGCGTGCAAAACGAACAAATTCTCGGCCATGATATCATAGTCGGCCGTACAAGAGCAGAATATAATTTCAGGCGCCAAAAGCTTTCAAACATCCCGCTCACATCGAAATATCTCGCGCCCGAAAGTTTAGCCCTGTGATATTCCTGTTTTACCCCTACCACATGAACGGAAAAGGGCTGCTTTGGTAACTCCATTGTTTTCCCCTCTTTGCCCCCAACATTCTTCCCCAGAGCC
>NC_057814.1:533369807-533381891 GCF_018294505.1 Triticum aestivum
CAAACACGGCAAGCTGCCGAATCTAGTCCTCCGCCACAGCGGTGGACCTCACACCCCGACGGATCTACCTTCTGCACCTTGGAACCCCCAACTGCCAACTCACCACTTCACCGGAGCCGCTTCAGCGACTGGCTTGTACACCGCTCCAGATCTCCTTGACCGCCATCATGGTCGACCACACCGGATCTGCTTAAGCGGCGCCCTCGTCCACCACAGTGTAGCCCTTCACTGACTCCCTCGTCTGTCCCTTCGCTGGCCCTTCATACAAGCCCTCATCCTCCGCAACAGATCCACCTCACTGAAAGCACTGTACTTCGCGCCCGCCGAAGCCTTCGTCCACTGCACCGGACCCGCTCCACGGACACCATATTCAACTCCACCGGCCCTACTTTACCGACGCCGCAGCCTCATCAGGTTATTTTGATCTATACTCCTTCGGGTTTTCTCTTTATTGTGCAACTGTTCACTTACCACAGATGAGCTTTCTTGTATGTCTACAGGCGCTGCAACCGTAGCACCGGAGCCGCTTCAGCGACAGCGACAGCCGGCCCAAACTCAACCGCAACATGAGCACCATCGACGATCCTTAGCTATCAAGTATGCCAACGATACTCATACGCCGCCGAGAATCAGGTACTATTAACCAACGACCGGCGCCTACGTTCACTTTCTTAGCATAAGCACCGCACCTTTGAATTTCTTCCGGGCATCATTCAGTTTTTCATGAGACGCATTATTCTGCTTGCACCTGTAGGGCCATACTTCTGGCAGTGAACATGTTAGCTGTGCTAAATTACATACCAGTGCACATATAGTTAATATGATTTAGTTTTGTCCTAAGTATTAATGTACTTCCTAGATATCACTGCCTACTATTTTACTTCTTGCATGCTATATTTATGATAATGGTGTTGTTCTGATGCCACCTGTTGGTTCCATCAGACTGCTTCATGTTCTCTATGCTTAATTACACATCATCAAACTAGCATGTGGTTCCGCTGGTTTTTGTTTGTTTTACCCTACATTTTCTGATGCTAGCTATTACATCACTGCTACGAGCCTCTGTTCATTACTTTTTTGTGTGTTCTTGATCTTCCCAAGTTGCATGACTAATTTGATGCTTCTATTAATTATGGAGCTGCCAACCCCATCAAGCAAAATATTTAATTTGTTCTTTTGGGGCTGGCACCTCGAACAAGCATAAAAATAGAGGGAAGCAGATATATTGTCGTGTATGCACACACCCTTCTTTCATTAGTTTAGATGAACCATTGATGATCAATTCGAAGCAGTGCATGCGATTAAAATTAATTTTACCTAAATAGAGGGTGCAGAATAAACTACAACAAGTAGATTTGCATCCACGGGATGCTGACGATATCTTCAAAGAACATTGCAACAGCAGCGAGGCTTCACAGCAACATATGGTAAGCCAGTGTGTTTTAGTACATGTGAAATGCAATGTGTGTGGGCTGCTTTCTTGGCTTGTCCCCTCAACCTGTAATCCTATAGAATAACAAATAGTTCAGTTGTCTGCTTTGCTGTATTGCTTGATTTGAATGCTTGTTTGTTACTTGTTACGCTATACCTGAGTTGGCCAATATGTCAGCAGTGCCTGTTGTACTATCATAAAGAAATGCATACCTAGTTCATTTGAGTCCTTAACTTTTCCTCTGAACTTCATCACAAGACTGTCTTCGTAGTTTATATGAGGCCACACTGTTAAGTGCTTTCTCAGATTATTTCAACTGCTTAGATGCCTTGGCAACTTAAATATAGCGGTGGTACACTCCCTTTCAACTAGGGATGTCAACTGGGTCCCGTTTAATCCCGATTAAAGTCCACTAGTGGTATGATAGTTCAAAAGAGTTTTTGTTTTTTGAGGAAAATGAACCAGGGAGCTAGCAAAACTAACTAGATGGGACTGGCGGATGTCGTTTATTTGCCACTTCCATCCCTAGTTTCATCTTACCATTTTAATTTCTTTTCAGCTGATGCTGCTTTGAACCATTTAAATATAGCTTGCCATGCTCGGCAATAATTCGTATGTTGTTTACCATGTAAGCTTACTGCCTGGATCATGCGATAACTATCTCTTACTTATGTCCAGTGGAAACCTTTCAGGATGCCGTTCACACTAGGACACAATGTACAACCCCAGAATCTATTTGTGGAAGCAGTGCGCCATCCATGTTACCAGATGGTAGCAGTTCAGAGGAAACACCGTCGGAGAGCAGTCTGAGCACATATATTATAGTTCTTGAGGCTCTACTAGAGGCACAAAGAGATGGTGTGGCTGCCATGAATGTGGTAATCTCGATCTTGAAGCTGGAAATTATGCAATTAGCTGCACGCATTATGCAAGCAACCCAAGAACTGGAGGAAGTAAGAATGTTGCATTTGAAGACGGAGGAGGTCCTACTGCTTCTGCTATCTGAAGCCCAGGGTAATCCCAGTTCTTCTTTAGATAGCAGTTGAAATTGTCATTAGATTATTGTACATGCATGTTGTGTCATGTCTCTGAATGGATTATGTTGTAAGACCCCCTATGCTGTCCATGTGTTGTAATGATCCGAATTTTTTAGGCGAGGTAATCCTCAGTACTTGTATGATTGACATAAGGTGAACTATTTTTCGTGTGAGCATATTGTATTGGATGAAATAACTGTTTGACTCAAAGTGTATCCAACCTACTGAATTTGAAGATCACGACATTTCTAAATCATAATCATATATAAAGGTGGAATAAATCTTTGTTGTGGTTTTGAAGAAATAAATAACAAAACGTAGAATTATCTGTGGATATTCGTAATCGAATAAAAATTGGATTTGGATTTAGTTGTCAGGGCCCAGGGCAAACGTGAATGCTAATTCTCCCAAGTTTTGAACGAAGCGGCTAAACACCCACTATCATTTGTGGGCTGCCCGAAGCAAGTGTTTGCGAGATGGAAATTACTGTCTACCCCTGACACTTACATCCTTATCGACCGGATTTACACTGCTGTCGATAGGGGTAGACTAGTAACTTCAATCAGACGTGACACGAGGGCCTCTGAGCCCATTCAGACACGGTGGGCGCCAAACGTGGGCGATAAAACACATTTGATTCAAGATCGTCCGAAAGACATGTGTCTCTCCCTCCATTTCCCCATTCATCCATGGTGGGCGGCAAAACAAACTCTCCCCGTCCGAAATCGATGTAGGCTAATATTTTAAATAGGGGCAGATGTGTAACTTCCCTCAGACGTGACACAACCGCCCTACCTGTCAGTCCCGTTCATACACCGTGGGCGCCAACCGTGGGCGGCAAAACACCCTCTCCTCGCCTGAAATCGTTACCAGCAAATATTTGGGAGATGCGAGATTACCGTCCTATCCCCAACCGACGTGATGTCCGAAATTTTAAACGGGGGATAAGTTCGTAACTTTGCCACATTTCAGACAAGCGCGTCCCAAAGTTTGAGATCCCCCCTCCCCCTCCATTTCCCCATTCATACACCGTCGGCGCCACGACAACCTCCCCACTGCGGCTAGCCTCCTCTGTCCGCCACCCCATCCTCCACCTTGCCGGAGCCGCTACCCCTACCCCGTCCACTGCAAGAGATGGACGTCTCTCATCCACGGCGCCGGACCAGGATCCTTTCATCGCGTCGTCTCGCTTCATCGGCGCCGTCGTCCACTTTGCCGTTGCCGCTCCTACGACCGCCTCGTCCACGGCAACAGGATTTATCCCCCAACCCGGCCGTCTGCCATCTAAAGTCTTCTTCCCCGCCGCCGATAGCCATCGCACCCGCAGCACCCTCAACGTATCAGCAGGGGCCTACACGGCGTCGCAAGAGAAGTGGTACTCTTCCATATGTGCTTAAGTTATTGATCTCACCCGGAAAATAGATCTTAAATTGTTTACTGTACTTTTCTTGTCCGTACCAAATCATAGTGGCTAGTTGAATGCAAACATTGGTTGCGAAGTAGCTTTTTACGGTTTGCACCTTCAGATCCGCCATGTCACGGTCACTATACTCGTAAAGCTTATGGTCCCCCCCCCTTTATATTCACTACCATCATCGTAGGTGCTTCACTACTTCGTGTTGTGCTAGCACTGCTCCTCAAGACCTCAACCCATCAAGCGAAACAACATGCCACTCATAATTCCAAAGCTTACGTGTTGAAATACGAATCTGATATGATGCTCATATTACTAAAACAAAGAACGTTTAATTGGTCACCTAATGTTCCTATATTCATTTCGAAAAGCATGTGTGCCACCCACTGGTCCAGCTAGGTCCACTTTCCTGATTTTACTCTTGATGCTTAGGGTTTTCCCCTTTTATCTACTCTACTATGATCTGTGTAGGTGTTTTCTGTCATACTAGCATTACTCCACCCTTCAAGCTAAACAACACAACACTCAAAATTCCAAAGCTTACTTGTTCAAATATTATTGTGATATGATACTGATATTAGTTAACAGACACATTTAATTGGTTAGCTAAAGGTCCCACTTGAGTTTCCAAATGCATGTCGCGACATATAGAGAGACAGCAGAATTGCATTTCTTTGTCACTTGTTGACTGTACTTTCTTGTCCATACCAAATCGTAGTTGTTATTTCAAAGAAAATATCAGTTGCTAACTACCCTTTGCGCGGTTTGCAGCTTCAGATCTGCCATCCCACTGCCACGGTCAACACTTTACTCATCATGCTTACGGTTTCCCCATTTTATGATGACCACGATCAGCATACGTGGTTCGTGTCGTAATAGCACTGCTCCACCCATCGAGCTAAACAAGCTTAGTTGTACAAATTCAAATTTGATATTATGCTGATATTAGTAAAACTGAGAGATGTTTAATTGGTCAGCTAAATGTTCCTACTTTAGTTTCGAAATGCATGTGAGCCACATATGGAGAGACCAGAAGGAATAGTATTTCTCTGTGCGCTCTGGTTCATCATAGGTGGCCAACCGACATTGTATAGAAAGACTTGTAATATCTTCAATCTGCTTGCTCTTCTGCTCTTCTTTAAGATGATCCTCTTCTCTTGCGGTCGACTGGTCAGGTCGAGTTATTCTCCCTTAGTATATTTTGAATCTGTCAGGTCAGGTCGACTTGTTCTACTTAACTATATGTTGAAGCTGTCATCTGCGAAGTATCATCACTTCTGGAGCTCTCATATTTTGAGTAGTAGGCCACATTATATTAATGCCAACACCAAATTACAGCATGCATGGCACCTCTTAGAAGAATTGCAGAGATAGCACAAAGGGGTTTACAGGGAGGAAGTATTGGATTAGAATCACTTATGCATTACAAAGATAATCTCACTTGTTTTTATGTTTTCATGCATGTCAGTTATTGAACTTTATCAAAATGAATATGCGAATGGGCGCACGAGAGGAATATTGCGGAACAATCCACTGGCTAACAAACTTGGCATGGTGGAGGATGGCCTATCTTATTCACCCATCAAGGTGCATGCTCTAACTTGGCAAGGTTGTATTGGTCGCACATATTTTGCATCTGACCTCTTGCATTACTTCTACTTTGTTACACCATCTGCTTAGTTTAAGCATCATATATGAGTATATGCCATACCTATCCATTTTCTGTACCTATTCCATGTGTCGTCATACTATGTTTTTCCAGTCAAATGTTGTTCTTTCGTAATAGATGTCCAAAAGGAAAAGGGTGATTGCAGATCCTCAAGGAGTACAAACTAGGTATTTGGAAAAGGTAGTGATACCTGTTAAATCAGATAGATCAGCAGCCACAGAAAACACAGGCCCAACTGTAACAGACTTTACCCTACTCCAGTGGCCAAACCCCTATTAGAACTGCTGACAGCCCAGCGTCAGGTACTGCCTATGATATCAATTCAAAATTTGAACTCCTAAATTTCTGCATGTGCCTTACCTTCTCTTGTATGAAAACTAATTTCAGATGAATCTCCCTGCTCAAAGGATCATAGGATCTCACGACAATGCTGGGCTCTGCATTGCTCTTGTCAGTACCTCTTGCCCTTTGTCAGCATACTTACACTCATTGCTGTTTCATTATGTAGCATCACTGTAAATGTTCGCTTCTTTATCCCCCCTTTGCTTGAAATTATAAGATCTATATTTACTCTTAGATAAATGTAGAATTAACACAATGGTTATGAAGTTTTGGATTGCTCATGTAAGTACCTGTTGTCATGTACTCCCTCTGTATCGAATTAATTGTTGATCAATTGGATGTATTTAGAACTTAATAGTGCTAGATACATCCATTTGAGCGACAACTAATGACGGACGGTGGTGGTATTACTGTACATGCATCGCGAGATAGTTGATTGTCTAGCATTACTCTGCATCTTATCTGCCCTGCCCTCCACTTTCTCCAAATTATCATATCTACATTTACTCTTACCAAAATGTTGAATAAAGCCAATGCCACTGCACACGTTGATGTCTGCATTCCTCTTGTCAGTACCTTTTGCCTTGTAACGATGTACTTAATTAATTGCGATTTGATTATGTATCATCAGTCTGCACCCGAGCTTCATTATACTCTATTTCTTCCAATATTATTTGATCTATATTTACTCTTTGCAAAATGTAGAATAATGGCAACGCTTATAAAGAATTTTCTTTGGGGAATTTACTGAATTATCTTTCCATCAACATGGAGAAGGGCTTTGTCGAGCCCGTGTTAACATGTAATGTAAGTTCATCCTTCTCAAGCCTTCAAACTTTCTTCTAGTATAGATTTGGATAGGCATCATTTCCTCCACTGCTGTTTACATCTGATTGGATGTTTGCAACAACTACCAGTTTTAAATTGTAGTTGTAAAAACATGTTCCTTATGCAGAACAGATCCATTTATTTGTTTAGATAATTGTGAAACATGTTACGTGTCTCCTTGTTTCTCTTTCAGAGTCGTATCTCTTATGCCAGGCAGAACTTTAGGAAAGATAGTGAGCCAAACCATCTTGAGGACAGCGAGATGACCCCAAGGTCCTGTCTTGATGAACACAGTGAGTTGAAGCTACTCACCAGCAGGTGTGAGACAACCTCTGTGCAGTCGCTGCCTCAATCAGTTCGACTTCTTCAGTCTCAACTTAAAGCGGAAAGGCTTGCTTCAGCTCAGCTCCAACTTGAAGTCAAATATACAATGAAGATGTCAGGGGACTGCCGTGCGCACTATGGTGCCATACAGCTAGGGATGAAGCATCTATTGTTGACACAACTGAGGTCTCATCAGCTTGTTCGGCTTCTTGCGGGGCCCGAGCTTGCCAGGTCTAGTGCCTTCTGAAGTGCTCTCAGTTTTGTATATTCTTTTGTCGGCGCGTTTATATGCACTGGTGGCGACCTTTGATGCCCATTGTATGTAATACGCGGTCATGTTGCGCTTTATTATCACCGGTAGCGAACTTTGATTCCCAGTGGATGTAATATGCCGTAATTTCTTTGTTGTATAGTCTAGGTTTATTCTTTGGTCGGTATGCTGTAATTTAGGCCGGAAGGTTCAGTGGATCTCACTGTTGTCGGTCTTCATGCCGGCCCGTTACTCATATGGGCCAAAACGTGGGCCTATAATCATCTTGGGCCATTAGCAGGTCTAAACCTATAGTAGTTTCCCGCCTTTAACAGACCATGGGCTACATATTTACTGTAGTGACACTGGGCTTCCTACGGGCCGTAGAAACAATGGGCCTTCTACAGGCCGTAGAAACAATGGGCCATCTACGGGACGTATCATCAATGGGCCTTAGATGGGCCGTATGATCGATTGGCCAAACATGGGCCAAAAACAGACCGCATTATGGCCGTAAACGGGCTAGAGTTGGAGTCGTCCGTTCATGGGCCGACCATAACGGGCCGTCATTAATAGGCCGTATTTGATGACGCTATGAAAACGGCCCAACGTATTAACGGGCCACAAACGGGCCGACTGTAACCACGGGCTGAATTTGGCCCACAAGCAGAAAATGGCAGTAACAGGCCATAAGTACCCGAATGCTGGAAATGAGCCCAAGAATAAATGGGCGCTGAGAAGGCCGAAAGATAACATGGGCTGGAAACGGCCCAACGGAATAATGGGTCGTTAATGGGTATAAAGTGATACACTGTTCATTACGGGCCAGTTTAACCACGGGCCGTTAATGGGTCGAGGGTTACAATGGACCTCATATGGGCCGAAAGACGTCATGGGCCATACATGAGCTGGAAGTTAAAACGGGCTGGAATTACATTGGACGGCCCAGATGACGCTACTAGGCCTAATTCGGATAGGCCGTAAACGGCCCTGGGTTAGCGGACTACAAATGGGCTATATGCGAACAGGCCGTTAACAGGATTGCCGTGGGCTGGCCTGCCACCTTTTGACCAAGTCAAACGGGCCGGCCTTTTCACAGGAGTGAGCCTCTGTTGGGCCGTGCCACGTGTCGATGTATCATACGCGCTTTGGGTCCAATGAGTGGATGACATCTGTCCCAATGGTTAGCCGACACGTGTTTCCTCCAGCCAATGATGATTTTACACGTGGAAAATCCCCATTGGTCGGGGCTGCTAACGGGTTATCGGATCCAAAACCAGACCCGATAGCTTAATGGCGTTCCGTTACGGTGGATGCCACGTGTCGGTCACCCTTGACGAAAGCACTTCTGTGACGCGCGATTTATCGTCATGGAAGTGGACACTTCCGTGATGATAATTTTGGTAATGTCATGGAACACTTCTACGACAGCACAGGTATGACTATCTTGATTCTGTCATAAATTTGTCATGGATGTACATGCATGACAGAAAACGTGACCTACTGTGACAAACACGTATCATCACGGAAGTGTATTTTTTTGTAGTGAATGCCCTACCACTGTAGAAGATATAGAGAAAATGAAAGTCATTCCCTATGCCTTAACCATAGGTTCTATCATGTATGCAATGCTGTGTACCAGACCTGATGTGTGCCTTGCTATAAGTTTAGCAGGGAGGTACCAAAGTAATCCAGGAGTGGATCACTGGACAGCGGTCAAGAACATCCTGAAGCACCTGAAAAGGACTAAGGATATGTTTCTTGTTTATGGAGGTGACAAAGAGCTTGTCGTAAATGGTTACGTCGATGCTAGCTTTGACACTGATCCGGATGACTCTAAGTCGCTGCCCGGATACATATTTATATTGAATGGCGGAGCTGTCAGTTGGTGCAGTTCCAAGCAAAGCGTCGTGGCGGGATCTACGTTTGAAGAGGAGTACATAGCTGCTTCGGAAGCAGCAAATGAAGGAGTCTGGATGAAGGAGTTCATATCCGATCTAGGTGTAATACCTAGTGCATCGGGTCCAATGAAAATCTTTTGTGGCAATACTGGAGCAATAGCCTTAGCGAAGGAATCTAGATTTCACAAGAGAACCAAACACATCAAGAGACGCTTCAACTCCATCCGTGATCAAGTCAAGGAGGGAGACATAGAGATTTGCAAAATACATACGGATCTGAATGTTGTAGACCCGTTGACTAAGCCTCTTCCACGAGCAAAACATGATCAGCACCAAGACTCCATGGGTGTTAGAATCATTACAATGTAATCTAGATTATTGACTCTAGTGCAAGTGGGAGACTGAAGGAAATAAGCCCTTAGGCAATAATAAAGTTGTAATTTATATTTCCTTATATCATGATAAATGTTTATTATTCATGCTAGAATTGTATTAATCGGAAACTTGATACATGTGTGAATACATAGACAAAACATAGTGTCCCTAGTATGCCTCTACTAGACTAGCTCGTTAATCAAAGATGGTTAAGTTTCCTGACCATAGGCATGTGTTGTCATTTGATGAACAGGATCACATCATTAGGATAATAATGTGATGGACAAGACCCATCCATTAGCTTAGCATAATTATCGCTAAGTTTTATTCCTATTGCTTTCTTCATGACTTATACATATTCCTTTAACTATGAGATTATGCAACTCCCCAATACCGGAGGAACACCTTATGTGCTATCAAACATCACAATGTCACTGGGTGATTATAAAGATGCTCTACAGGTGTCTCCAAAGGTGTTTGTTGGGTTGGCATAGATGGAGATTAGGATTTGTCACTCCGAGTATCGGAGAGGTATCTCTAGGCCCTCTCAGTAATGCACATCATGATAAGACTTGCAAGCAATGTAACTAATGAGTTAGTTGAGGGATGATGCATTATGGAACGAGTAAAGAGCCTTGTCGATAACGAGATTGAACTAGGTATGAAGATACCGACGATCGAATCTCGGGCAAGTAACATACCGATGACAAAGGGAATGACGTATGTTGTCATTGCGGTTTGACCGATAAAGATCTTCATAGAATATGTAGGAAACAATATGAGCATCCAGGTTCCGCTGTTGGTTATTGGCCGGAGATGTGTCTCGGTCATGTCTACATAGTTCTCGAACCCGTAGGGTCCGCACGCTTAACGTTCGATGACGATTTGTATTATGAGTTATGTGTTTTGGTGACCGAACATTGTTCGGAGTCCCGGATGAGATCACGGACATGATGAGGAGTCTCGAAATGGTCGAGAGGTAAAGATTGATATATTGGACGATAGTATTCGGACACCGGAATGGTTCCGGAGTGTTCCGGGTACTTATCGGAGTACCGGGGGGTTACCGGAACCCCCCGGAGGATGTAATGGGCCACATGGGCCATAGGGGAGAGGCAAGGCAGCCCACAAGGAGGTGGCCCCCCATGGGGAGTCCGAATTGGACAAGGGGAGGGGGCGCGTCCCCCCTTTCCTTCTCCCTCTCCCTCTCCTTCCCCCGTTCCCCCTCCGATAGAAGGGGGGGAATAGGACTAGGAGTCCAAGCGGGTTTCCCCCCACTTGGCGCGCCCCCTAGGTCGGCCTCCTCCCCTCTCCTCCTTTATATACGGGGGCAGGGGCACCGCGAAGAACATCAATTGTTTCTTAGCCATGTGCGGTGCCCCCCTCCACCGTTTACTCCTCTGGTCATATTGTCGTAGTGCTTAGGCGAAGCCCTGCGCGGATCACTTCACCATCACCGTCATCACGTCGTCGTGCTGACGAAACTCTCCCTCAACACTTTGCTGGATCAAGAGTTCGAGGGACGTCATCGAGCTGAACGTGTGCTGAACTCGGAGGTGCCGTACGTTCGGTACTTGATCGGTTGGATCATGAAGACGTTCGACTACATCAACTGCGTTAAACTAACGCTTCCGCTTTCGGTCTACTAGGGTACGTAGACACACTCTCCCCTCTCGTTGCTATGCATCTCCTAGATAGATCTTGCGGGAGCGTAGGAAATTTTTTGAAATTGCATGTTACGTTCCCCAACAGCTACTACGGTGTGGTTGTGTCCACAGCTACTACGGTGTGGTTGTGTCCATTTGAGATCGTTTTGTTATAAATACTTGTCTCAGGGAACTCAACATGCGACATTTTCTAGATGTTTGGAGTTGAGAAAGTTGTTTTAGAATTTATACACAAGATCGTATGTATAAGATTTTGTGTTGCCCCATGTTGGACCATGTATACATGGATGTATGTTGTACAAATCTTGGAGGTGAGGTGGTACATGAATTAATCCAACGAAGCTTAAACCGATGAAGTACATGATGACATGAGATTTACCTAGGTTTCAAGCACCCAAGGTGGGTAATAACCCTAATTCATGACTTTATCGATTTTCTTATTATCTCAAAATAGATAGCAGCATTGTTTGGAAGATAAATGAGCTAATAGTTAATCGACTAGAGCTTTTGAATTGATCCATGGATTCTCGTGTGGTGGATGACCTCAAATAGGTTGTAGAACTTGAACTGCTTGATTCCTGGACTTGGCATCTGGGCCCCAGCGTAAACATCATGCCTTCCAAATCAGACTGAATTCGAGTCAGATTCACAATCTTCCATGACTAAGTAAAGCAAATCTCCTTAGCTCAGACGACCATGTACTCCTTTCCGTATTATTCCGAATTGGCTCCTTCTTCCTTATCATATGCTCAACGAGATATCATGTTATGTAATGCCTTTGTCCTTATACATAAATACATCTTTCGTATCTCTTCCTATCTCATAAAAATGCAGTGTACCACCAC